>NC_088869.1:10702384-11002384 GCF_032884065.1 Artemia franciscana | reverse complement strand
TTTGCAAAAACAAAAAAAAGAACCATAGATTACCTAGAAATGACTCGCTAGGCCACTGAGAAGAAATTGTTCGCCCAGGTAGAGCGGTACCGTGAATATACGTTAGAATATACGATACAAAAAGTTTAGACTCTAAAAATGACTGTTGTTGTTGGTATTGTTTTCTTATTTAACAATACAAGACATGAATCGCAATCTTTGCAAAAACAAAACAGAAGAGCGACAGATTACCTAGAAATGACTCAGTAGGCCTGAGCAGAAATTGTTTGCCCAGGCAGAGCGGTTTCCTGAATATACGTTAGATGATAGAAGATAGAATATGTTAGAAGTCTTTGATTAAAGTCAGTTGTTTTCGCGGCGCTCTTGAAGGAGCAAGTACGTTGGTGTTATTGATGCTACTGAAAGACAAAAGTAGTTGAACTGTACAATGAAGTTGAGGCCGAAAGCATTTGAAGGGACTTTGAACATAGACCAATCAAAGACTAACTTTAAAGTCAGTTTGTGATCTAAGACAATTGCTTAGGCGGTGCTATTGAAGGAACAAGTAGACTTTTGCTATAGATGCGATTGAAAGACCAAGGCAATTTGAACTGTACAATGGGTTGGGTCTGACAACATATGAAGAGGATTTGGATATGGACAAATCAAAGACTAATTTTAAAGTAAGTTTTTGATTTAAGTCAGCTATTTATGCGGCGCTATTGAAGGAACAAGCAGAATTGTGGTGTAGATGCAATTGAAAGACATATGTATTTGAACTGTCCAATGGAGTTGAGCCCGAAAATACATGAAAGCGATTTGGACATAAATGCAGAGCTCGATCAGATTTTATCATAAATTGCTGGTAAAGTGCCCCCAATGGAATAAATCGAATGACACGCTATCTTTTTGGAAATCAGAAATGAGTATGAGTCCACTGTTGTTTTGACTTAGCTGATGAGCCAATAAATAAAGTAAAAAATTGTGACTTGTGACAAAAGTGAAAAGTGACATTATAAGCCCCCAGTATATTTGACCGATCAAGGCGATGCCCCATGGACTGAAGAATCAATTCTGGCATAAGAGAATTAATCATTTAAAATTCTATGTTTCTTGGTGGCTTTCAGCTTGATTTAATTGCCAGAATGGTCAACTAAAATATCAACTAAAAGGCTTAGATAAATGTGAGTCAAGTTTTAGCATTTATTTATTACCGAGAGATGGAAATCAAGGAAATGTCCAGCTATATATATATATATATATATATATATATATATATATATATATATATATATATATATATATAAAAGAAGCCAACAGCACCCGGTGTTCCCAAGCGGTCACCCATCCAAGTACTAACCGGGCCTGACGTTGTGTGATTTCCAGGATCTGAAGAGACTGGGTACTTTCAACGTGGTATGACCGTTGGCTGAGAAATTTTGTAACAAAATGATTGTTGAACTACATACTGAAAAGAAATAAAATGCCTAGTTTAGAGTCATGAACCAAGGTAATTAGTAGACAAATATTTAAAAAGAATCAAAATATGTTTATTAATTCTTTTTCTTAAAAAAAACCTTTATTCCTTCTGAAAAAAATGGAAAGCCCCCCAAAATAGTTCTACCTTTGAGATGACTACCCTATGGCTTCCTAGGCTAGTTTAGATCAGTTGAATTAGAGGGTCTTTGAAACTTTATTAGTTTTAAAAAAATAGTTTAGCCTCAAATCTATATTTTTAATTTTGTTGGGGTATAATTTAAGGATTTTCAAGGAAAATATCTCCCCAGCCTCTGGTAAATTCTTTTCCTTTGTTACTGTCTTTCTCTTGGCATGTTCTGCGTAGGTGACAGCATCACGAATAACATTTTCGAGAAAAGCTTTAAGAACACCTCTGGTTTCCTCGTAAATTAGGCCAGATATACGTTTTACACCACCGTGGCGAGCCAGTCTTCTGATAACTGGCTTTGCGATACCCTGGATATTTTAACGAAGAACTTTGCGATGATGTTCTGTGCCTCCTTTTCCAAGCCTCTTTCCTCCTTTTCCTCTTCCTGTCGTATTAAATTCAGTGGAGTCGTCAACAGCTGTAAAGTTTTTGCCAAACTAAGAAATTTCCTTCAAAGCCCGCTCAATTTATATTATTAAAGTCTTTCCCGTCAAAATGTAACTCTGTCGCGCGGCTTGCGCACTGTATAGATATAATAAAGACCAAACTAAAGTAAAATTTTCTGCACAGCGTTTAGGTGTTTAGGTTTCTACATTACTGCAGCGACACAGACACTCAAGCGCTTCCCGCACGGTGATCCTTTTCTGAAGTCCCTTTAGTTTGTTAATCCCAAGATGGCCCTGGGAACTGAAAGAACCAGTATTCCGTCACTAGATGTCGTAGTGAACTGAGCATTTGAAATAAGGTGTTAGCCCTTAAAAGGGCTATTTGAGAGGGTTCGGCTGATTGAGCACAAATAGTCGGGAGAGATCCCCTTATTTGGAGCTTGTGTATTTTGTTACAGCTTTAGTGTCTTCACTAACAGCGTGCTTGGCAAGTTCTCCGGGTAGTAGCAGCATCACAGAAGTTTGAAATTCTCTGATAGTGATGGTGGACCTCTTTCTGTAGTGAGCTAGACGAGAGGCTTCCGCAGCAATCCTTTCAAAGATGTCATTGACAAAGCTGTTCATGATGATCATTGCCTTTCTAGAAACACCAGTGTCGGGATGCACTTGCTTAAGATCTTTGTAAATGTAAAAGGCCTAGCTTTCCTTCCTCTTTCGTTTCCTTTTCTTATCAGTTTTACTGATATTTTTCTACGCCTTACCAGCTTTCTTTGCTGAAGTTTTTGGAGCCATGGTTAAAAGATGCCTTAACGAAATCCAATTGTCAAATGAATAGCTTTTACAAATTTTGACCCGTTTATATACCAACTACAGTTCGCGCACAATTCTTTTGTCAGAGGAACTCAGTTCGCCGGCTGGAGTATAAATTATTTTTGCTTTCAAGAAGAGGCATCATTTTCAATTTGTTTGTGATCAAGAAGAGTCCGAGTGAATTCTGTAACTTAGAAACCACATCAGGAAGAGGAAAAGGTGGAAAAGTGAAGGGAAACGCAAAGTGCCGTTCAAACAGGGCAGGTCTCCAATTCCCAGTGGGAAGGATCCACCGTATTCTGAGAAAGGGCAAATATGCAGAGGGAGTTGGTACAGGGGCACCCGTTTACCTTGCAGCGGTGATGGTGTATTCATGAGCTTAATGGTAATGCTACACGAGAAAAAAAAAACTTGTTTCATTCCTCGTCACCTTCAGCTAGCCAATAGAGACGATGAAGAACTGAACAAGCTATTGTCGGGGGTTACCATTGCCCAAGGAGGCGTTTTGCCAAATATTCAAGCATTCGTTCTACCAAAGAAGACTGAAAATTCGGCAAAGGCCTAAATGAATCTAATTTTAGCTTCAAGACCTACCATAAATTAACCAACGGCCCTTTTCAGGGTTACAAATTCATTGAATCACTCTATAGCATCTTACCACTCCCGGAATGGAAAAACCTATGAAATTAAGGATGCTGAATTTGAAAAGTAAAACTTTCATATTTATCTATTAACAAAGGACACGAATTTACCGGAGGCTGGGGAGATATTTTCCTTAAAATTCCTTAAATTATACCCTAACAAAATCTAAATATATATTTGAAGCTAAACTATTTTGTTACAATTAATAAAGTTTCAAAGACCCTCTAATTCGACTGATCCAAATTAGGGTAGGAAGCCATAGGGTAGTCTTCTCAAAGATAGAAACATTTTGGGGGGCTTGTCATTTTTTTTTCAGAAGGAATAAAGGTTTGTTTTAAGAAAAAGAATTAATAAACGTATTTTAATTCTTTTTAAATATTTGTCTATTAAAATCCTTGGTTCATGACTCTAAAACTAGGCATTTTATTTCTTTTCAGTCTGTAGACAAACAATCATTTTGTTACAAAATTTCTCAGCCAACGGCCATACCACGTTGAAAGTACCCAGTCTCTTCAGATCCTGCAAATCACCCAACGTCGGGCCCGGTCAATACTTGGATGAGTGACCGCCTGGGAACACCGGGTGCTGTTGGCATCTTTCTTTTATATATATATATATATATATATATATATATATATATATATATATATATATATATATATATATATATATATATATATATATATATATATGTGTGTAATCGAAGCGGTTGACGACATTTGAAAACAATAGTGTCTTACATCATCATCAAAATTTTACTTCAGATACATTAACAATAGAAGGAAAAAACGCGGTTCATATTCAATGATCTTCTTCATCTTCTTTATCGGATTTGACTTCTTGACCAGGGGGTGGGATGGCTATGTAGAGATTCTCGGTATTATGGAGCTTGATCTGATTGTATGTAGGGACATATTTGCAGCGAACTGTATCTTATGTTCTTAGTCGTGATTTTGTGACCAACACGGCTTCAATATTCTTTCTTTCTTTCTTATTTCTTTCAATCATTCTTTTTTCAACTGATTCCGAGTCATCAACAGCTGTAAAGTTTTTGTCAAACTAAGAAATTTCCTTCAAAGCCCACTCCATTTATATTAATAAAATCCATCTCGTGAAAATGAGACTCTGTCGCGCGCGCGGCTGGCGCTCCGTATAGATATAGCCACTAGGTATTGATTCGTTTGTTCATTATTTTCAGTGTTGTCAGATGTATTATAATTATGCGGAACGTAGCATAATTAGGAACCAAAAGCATCCAAGCATAATCCTCCTTAAGAGAGCAAAATCGTAGCATAATTTAAGACGATGTAGAACAACACATAAAGTCAACTCAATAAAACGAACTAAAAAGATGGTTTATCAATTTAAGATGGTTATGGTTATCAATCAACATGGTTATAATTTTTCGACCAAACTAAAGTAAAATTTTCTGCACAGTGTTTAGGTGTCTAGATTTCTACATTACCACGGCGAAACAGACGCTCAAGTGCTTCCCGTACGGTGATCCTTTTATGAAGTCCCTTCAGTTTATTAATCCCAAGATGACCCTTGGAAGTGAAAGAACCAGTATTCCGTCACTAGGTGTCGAAGTGAACCGATTTCCAAGTATCATGCAAAAATTCACAGATATTGACTCCCAGTGGCACAAGCTGCCACATGCTTTTAGTGACTCTGAAAAGAAAGATATGAGAAAAATTACTACAGACTTGATTTGGAGAAAAACGCCCGAAATGAGAAACTTTACCGACGAAAGAGTTTTCGAGATCTGGCAGAACTTGTCGAGAGGGTGCCTTCCCTACCACCTTCGAAATCAGGCTCAAAAAGAATTTTTTTCTTGGGTAAGTGATGTCAAGACAAAAAAAAGCGGAGTAGGTTGAAGACAGAATGATTGAAAGAAATAAGAAAGAAAGAAATAATATTGAAGCTGTGTCGGTCACAAAATCACGACTAAGAACAAAAGAAACCGTTTGCTACAAATATGCCCCTACAGACAATCAGATCAAGCTCCATAATACCGAGAACCTCTACATAGCGAAATCCGAAAGCGAAGATGAAGAAGATCATTGAAATGAACCACGTTTTTTCCTTCTATTTTTAATGTATCTGAAGTAAAATTTCGATGATGATGTAAGACGCTATGGTTTACAAATGTCGTCATCCTCTTCTAGATGGAAGACGACCTGCGAAAAAAGACGAAAAACGTGAACCAAATTGGGCCAAGGAACGGAGATCAGCACGAACGGTTTGGACTGTAAAGTCTAATGCCGTATTCTTTACTTTACTTTACAGAACCTTTATTAACATAAGAAAGAATTCGACTCGTCTTAACTGATCAAATTTTTCGTGAAACCTGGGAAAATATAGAAGTGTAGCATAAATCTGTCCAAAAAAGCATATTTTTGGGCTCAAGAAAGCATGATCCTCTCCGTCTAATCTGGCAACACTGATTCTTTTAAAGAGAGGCAAACTATCAACATGGCTAGGACAAAACAAACTGCAAGAAAATCAACGGGCGGAAAGGCACCTAGAAAGCAGCTTGCGACCAAGGCAGCATGTAAGTCGGCTCCTGCTACCGCAGGGGTGAAAAAACCACACAGATACAGGCCTGCAACCGTAGCCCTGAGAGAAATTCGTCGCTTTCAAAAGAGTACCGAACTGTTAATAAGGAAATTGCCCTTTCGGAGACTTGTGCGAGAGATTGCCCAGGATTTCAAAACTGACTTGAGGGTCCAGATTTCGGCTGTGATGGCCTTACAAGAAGCCAGCGAGGCGTATTTAGTAGGATTTTGAGGATACCAACTTGTGTGTCATTCACGCCAAAAGGATGACCATCATGCCGAAAGATATTCAATTTGCCCGTCGTATCCGTGGCGAGAGAGCTTAAGTTCCCTAGTTCACCGCAATAGCATCTTAACCAACGGCCCTTTCAAGGGCCACTAGATGGATTAAACAAACAGGCGAAATTACGTTAAACAGCGTAGTGTACGGTGAAAAAAAAGGTATGACTCAAAGAGGCATAATTATTTCAAAATTAAATTATAAGATTCGACGCGGGATTAAACAAGATCCAAACTATCTAATGAAAAGCGAAAGACACCGAAAGCCAATTTCTGCCAGTCTAATAAATCCCAAAATACCCCCCGAAAAATAGACTCATTTTTATACAATCCTAATAAGTGGGTTAATTCCTGATTTGCCTTTTTTTTAAGTTGAAAGCTGAGTTTAAATAGAAATGAGTGATGTATTGCTCGCTGCCAAATTTGGGTTTAGTTTGAACCCTGAATTCAAAATATTGAAAAAGAAAATTCTCATGCGAAATCTCATATTTTTCAAGTTTCAATGTTCTCGTGTTTTCTCATGTTTTTTGGCTATGATAATGTGTTTGACAATTTCGAAGAAGAAGCCCTCAAGAAGAGTCTAAGTGAATTCCGTAACCTAGAAATAATGTCAGGAAGAGAAAAAGGTGGAAAAGTTAAGGGAAAGGCAAAAGTCCCTTTCAAACAGGGCATGTTTCCAATTCTCAGTGGGAAGGATCCACCGTCTTCTGAGAAAGGGCAAATATGTACAGCGAGAAAATGCCGGGGCACACGTTTACCTTGCAGCGGTGATGGAGTATTGATGAGCTTGCTGGTAATACTGCACGAGATAACGAAAAACTCGTATCATTCCTCGTCACCTAAAGCTAGCCATTAGAAACGATGAAGAACTGCTTAAGCTACAATCGGGGGTTACCATTACCCAAGGAGGCGTTTTTCCAAATATTCAAGCAGTCCTTCTACCAAAGATGACTGAAAAACCGGCAAAGGCCTAAATGAATCTAATTTTAGTTCCAAGACCTTCCCTAAATTAACCAACAGCCCTTTTCAGCGCTACAAATTCATTGAATAACTCTATAGCATCTAACCACTCCCGGAATGGAAAAGGCTATGAAATTAAGGATGCTCTTAGTGAAAAGGAAAACTTTCACATTTATCTAGTAACAAAGGACACGAATTTACCGGAGGCTGGGGAGATATTTTCCTTAAAAATCCTTAAATTATACCCCAAACAAAATCCAAATATATATTTGAGGCTAAATTATTTTGTTACAATTAATAAGGTTTCAAAGACCCTCTAATTCGACTGGTCTAAACTAGCCTATCAGGCCATAGGGTAGTCATCTCAAAGGTAAAAACATTTTGGGGGGCTTGTCATTTTTTTCTGAAGGAATGAAGGTTTGTTTTAAGAAAAAGAATTAATAAACAAATTTGGATTCTTTTTAAATATTTGTCTACTAAAAACCTTTGTTCATGACTCTAAGACTAGGCATTTTATTTCTTTTCAGTTTGTAGACCAACAATCTTTTTTTACAAAACTTCTCAGCCAACGGCCATACCACGTTGAAAGTACCTCGTCAGTTGCTGGAAATCACACAACGTCGGACCGGTCAGTGCTTGGATGTTTGACCGCCTGGGAACACCGGGTGCTGTTGGCATCTTTTTTTGTATATATCATGAAAAGAGAAATCACCAATGCAACAGCACAAACACACAAAAAAAGAAAGACAGAAGGAGAAAAGTAAGACTGTTTTCCTAAATTAGTGATTAATATAGACCAGCACTTGAATGAGGCCCTAACCCTACTCATCCATACAATCACATAGGTCAAACAGCATAGCCATAGACCATCAACCATAAAGAATAATCCATGGAGAGGCAGTCATGTCGTCAATAAGTATAAGTCGTCATTTACCAAACAATAAAAAAAAATAATAAAGACAAATAATTCAGAGGCAACAACCCAACACAAGGGCTCATCAGGAGAATACACTGGCCTATTTAGGGTTTCACCACTTTAAAGTCTCTACCCAGCCAAGTGTTGTGGCTACCACAGAATATCCATGGCATCCCCTTGTCAGGTATCACCCCCAAAATACATGCCTATGACAGAAAAAAACAGCAAATGTAAAACAACCAATTAACACCAAAACAAGCTTAACCTCTTAATATATCCCTCTTTTTAACAAACGTAGGTAAACTAAATATAAAAATTTTTACCAAATCACAAATATTAACACATTGCAAAAAACCTGAATGAACTAAACAATTATAGAATTCATCTTTACCATGTGGCTAATTTTAAAAAAAATCCGCTCAATTAGAAACACAATTCAAAATAAATGGCGCTGCGACAACATTTCTCGAACCTCCGAAATTAGTTGAAAATTTCTTTAAGTATTTCTAGATAATTCTTTTGATATTTATTTAAAAGTTCGTTATAATGAAAACTAAATTTTTTAAATTGCCAAGTTAATTTATTTGCAGAAAAACCTCTTGATATCAATTTTTGGCTTAAGATTTTACATCTATTTTTAAAATTAATATAATTACTACAAATCCTTGCATAACGAGGTAACTGTGAGAAAAACGCTGAATATGTGATATTTGAGTGTATATTACTTTCAGGGAATGGGAAACTAATCACTTCAAAATCAAAATCATCCGTTTTATTATACATTTTAAAACTTAATTTATTATTATCACAAATATTAATATTTAAATCTAAGAAATGATTTTCATGACCAGCGTCATGACTAGGCTCAAGAATAAGCTCTGATGTATGTATATTTTTAGAAATATCAATGAAATCCTTAAAATTTAAGACCAAAATATCATCTAAATATCTTTTATTATTTGACAAAACAAGCTTATCCTTTTAATATATCCCTCTTTTTAACAACAATAGGTAAACTAAATATAATAAATTTTACCAAATCACAAATAATAACACATTGCAAAAAACATGAATTCACTAAACAATTATAGAATCCATCTTTACCATGTGGCTAATTTTTAAAAAAATCCGCTCAATTAGAAACACAATTTAAAATAAATGGCGCTGCAACAACATTCTCGAACCTCCGAAATTAGTTGAAAATTTCTTTAAGTATTTCTAGATAATTCTTTTGATATTTACTTAAAAGTTCGTTTTAATGAAAACTAAATTTTTTAAATTGCCAAGTTAATTTTTTTGCAAAAACTTCTTAATATCAATTTTTGGCTTAAGATTTTACATCTATTTTTAAAATCAATATAATTACTACAAATCCTTGCATAACGAAGTAACTGTGAGAAAAACGCTGAATATGTGATATTTGAGTGTAGCTTTCACGGAATGGGAAACTAATCACTTCAAAATCAAAATCATCCGTTTTATTATACATTTTAAAACTTAATTTATTATTATCACAAATATTAATATTTCAATCTAAGAAATGATCTTCATGACCAGCGCCATGACTAGGTTCAAGAATAAGCTCTTATGGATATATATTTTTAGAAATATCAATGAAATCCTTACAATTTAAGACCAAAATATCATCTAAATATCTTTTATTATTTGACAAAACATGTTTTAAATTAATTGGATTATTCTTATCCATCATATATTTATATTAGAGTTGACTTAAAAACAAGTCAGCTATAAATGGGCTGGCATTCCCCCCCCCCCCGTGGGAATTCCCACAATTTGCTTGTACAAATCACCACCAAATCTTATATAAGTATTGTATAAAACAAATTCTAATAACTCAAAAATCATATCCAAGCTGTAACATCTCAAGTTAACTGTAGTATTAAAGCAATTTGTCCATATTGCTTTTTATTATAAGTGTCTATTTATAAGAACCTTTTACTAGATAAGAGGAAAGATTTCTTGATAACAGTTTTTGAATTATCAAACACTATATTAAGTGATAAATTAGTATACATTGTCGCAAAATCGAAAGACTCAATTCTTTTAGCTGAAACCATTGTTAAAGAATCTATCACCTGCAGTGAATTATTAACACTCCAATATGGATTAAAATTCGAAAATTTTTTAATACCAGAACAATAGGTTTTAAGTTTATTTACCATTTCCTTTAAAATTAAAGCGAGTTCAGTAGCAGCAATGCGTGGTGGACATTTAGCTGCTCCAGTAATAAACCGTGGTTTAGGGGGATTCTTATGAAAATTTACAGTCCAATATAGGAAAGGGAACTATTTATCATTGTCATTTATTTTAATATTAAAATTTTTAAAAAGTATTTCTTCAGTCTTTTCAATTAAATTCTCATTCTATATATTTACCTTTTCGTAAACAATAGCTGTGCATAACTCCCTTTTTAAGATATCACAATACAACTTCTGACAAATTATGGCAAAATTATTATTAGCTTTATCCACTGGCACAATTACAAATTCATTCTTTAGATTAGCAATTGCTTGTTTAATCTTCGCATTATAAAATAATGATTTAGTGTTACTATTTCTTAAGTTAGAATATATTTTATTTCTTATTCTACTAATAATCAAATTCTTCCAACTTTGAAAACTCTCTTTATTTTTATTCTCTTTCTTACACCACTTATCGATAAATAAATCAAAATCATTTTCCAAGCCATCAAGACCACTCGATGGTTTCAGATGATGAGAAAGACGGAAATTAGCCCCTTTATTCATTATAATTTGAAGATCATCTTGCTTTATTATTGACAAGTCCCCTGTTATAAAATGTTTGTAAGTAGGATTTACAAATGGGCCAAGTTGCCTACAGTTACAAACCGGTTTCCAATTTATATCACTATCTGATCTTTTTAGTATTAAATTATAATTAAAAATAATTTGCCCAATGGTTTTTGAAAATTTATAAGTTAAAACTGGACTATCATTATAGTTCAAATTACTAGGATGGGCCTGTTTCACATGCCACTGATTTAAAATTTCTGGTAAATTAATATCTTCAATCTTTTTACAAGTAAAATTAATAGGTAAATATAATCTGTTATCCTTATTACTAATCTTATCGAACTTTTTCTTTTTTGAAATAAATATCGTTTTAGTTAGAATGCAAATTGTATCACATATTACTTTAAAATTATAATCAAGAGCTGTATTATTCTTAACAATCCAGAAAAGTTTGATTAAATTCCTCTTGGATAAATTATTTAGACATTTTATTACAGAAATCATTTCCTAGATTCAAGTAGTTGGCATAGATCTATAGAAAGCATATGTACATCTAATTCATTTTTTCTATTATTTTTCCTATGTCCTCTCGATCGTTTTTTACGTTTAGTAGGACAAGTAAAAGAAGGATGGTCCATAAAACCATCAATACATTTAACAACAACATGAGACATGTCACCATATATTGCTACACGATCTTTTAGCCCAAAAGGATAAGCTGTACCAAGAATATGGATCCAGAAATCCTCCTGTTTACGTAGTCTATTATTCTTCACTTCTTTATTTAAATTTTCTAATTTTAAATTTTCCAAAATTGTGACAGTTATATCTGATAAGGAACATTTACCTTTATTACAATGTTAAACTAGATAGTTATTAGTTTTTTCATTATTAACTGTTGTCTTATGTCCAGAAAATCTTTTATATATATATATTATTAGTTGTTTCCCCCGCATATTGTAGGCAGCATTTATTACATTCTAATAGGTAAATTACATTGATTGTTCTACAGTTAACATTACCACGTAACTTGCATGCAGAATTTTCATTATACAATGTACTCTTAACAGAAGTCCGTGGGACAAAATGATCTTGGCAAAGAAAACAAAGACTCTTACACTTACTAACTTTCAAAAAATCGTTCCGATTTCCGAGGCTAATATTTGTGTTTTGTTGCATAAAAACTTATTGAAAATAAATCCAAAACAAACCAAAATCCAAATCAACATCCAACAATCAAAGTCCAAAAAACATGCCAAGGTCAATAGGTCAATAGGTCAATAAATACACAAACAAAAACATGAAAGACCATGAAATTTGCATAAGTGCCATCTCACCAATAATTAACAATATCAGGTTAAAAACCTGGACCAGGGTAAAGGTCTGTCGGGGAGAAAACTAAAAAAAATTTCTACACCAGCACTGGATCCAACCTGGAATAATATCATGAAAAGAGAAATCACCAATGCAACAGCACAAACACAAAAAAAAGAGAGACAGAAGGGAGAAAAGGAAGACTGTTTTCCTAAATTAGTGATTAATATAGACCAGAATTTGAATGAGGCCTTAACCCTACTCATCCACATAATCACATAGGTCAAACAGCATAGCCATACACAATCAACCATAAAGAATAATCCATGGCCGGGCAGTAATGTCGTCAATAAGTATAAGTCGTCATTTACCAAACAATAGAAAACATAATAAAGACAAATAATTCAGAGGCAGCAACCCAACACAAGGGCTCATCAGGAGAATACACTGGCCTATATAGAGTTTCGCCAATTTAAATTCTCTACCCAGCCAAGTGTTCCAAGTGTTGTTGCTACCAGAGAATATCCATGGCATCCCCGTGTCAGGTATCACCCCCAAAATACATACCTATGAAAGAAAAAAACCAGCAAATGTAAAACAACCAAGTAACACCAAAACAAGCTTAACCTGTTAATATATCCCTCTTTTTAACAAACGTAGGTAAACTAAATATAAAAATTTTTACCAAATCACAAATATTAACACATTGCAAAAAACCTGAATGAACTAAACAATTATAGAATTCATCTTTACCATGTGGCTAATTTTAAAACAAATCCGCTCAATTAGAAACACAATTCAAAATAAATGGCGCTGCAACAACATTTCTCGAACCTCCGAAATTAGTTGAAAATTTCTTTAAGTATTTCTAGATAATTCTTTTGATATTTATTTAAAAGTTCGTTATAATGAAAACTAAATTTTTTAAATTGCCAAGTTAATTTATTTGCAGAAAAACCTCTTGATATCAATTTTTTGCTTAAGATTTTACATTTATTCTTAAAATCAATATAATTACTACAAATCCTTGCATAACAAAGTAACTGTGATAAAAACGCTGAATATGTGATATTTGAGTGTATATTACTTTCAGGGAAAGGGAAACTAATTACTTCAAAATCAAAATCATCCGTTTTATTATGCATTTTAAAACTTAATTTATTATTATCACAAATATTAATATTTAAATCTAAGAAATGATCTTCATGACCAGTGCCATGACTAGGTTCAAGAATAAGCTCTGATGGATATATGTTTTTAGAAATATCAATGAAATCCTTAAAATTTAAGACCAAAATATCATCTAAATATCTTTTATTATTTGACAAAACATGTTTTAAATTATTTGGATTATTGTTATCCATCATATATTTATTTTTTAGTTGACTTAAAAACAAGTCAGCTATAAATGGGCTGGCATTCCCCCCCCCCCCCCATGGGAATTCCAACAATTTGCTTGTACAAATCACCACCAAATCTTATATAAGTATTTCGCAGCCAACGGCCATACCACGTTGAAAGTACCCAATCTCGTCAGATCCTGGAAATCACACAACGTCGGGCCCGGTCAGTACTTGGATGGGTGACCGCCTGTGAACACCGGGTGCTGTTGGTATCTTATATATATATATATATATATATATATATATATATATATATATATATATATATATATATATATATATATATATATATATATATATATATATATATATATGTATATATATATATATATATATACGTATATATATATATATATATATATATATATATATATATATATATATATATATATATATATATATATATATATATATATATATATATATATATATATATATATACATATATCTTGAAAAGAGAAATCACCAATGCAACAGCACAAACACACACACAAAAAAAAGAGAGACAGAAAGAGAAAAGGAAGACTGTTTTCCTAAATTAGTGATTAATATAGACCAGCACTTGAATGAGGCCTTAACCCTACTCATCCATACAATCACATAGGTCAAACAGCATAGCCACACACAATCAACCATAAAGAATAATCCATGGACAGGCAGTCATGTCGTCAATAAGTATAAGTCGTCATTTACCAAACAATAAAAAAAAATAATAAAGACAAATAATTCAGAGGCAACAACCCAACACAAGGCCTCATCAGGAGAATACACTGGCCTATAGGGTTTCGCCACTTTAAATTCTCTACCCAGCCAAGTGTTGTGGCTACCACAGAATATCCATGGCATCACCGTGTCAGGTATCACCCCCAAAATACATGCCTATGAAAGAAAAAAAAACAGCAGCAAATGTAAAACAACCAAGTAACACCAAAACAAACTTATCCTGTTAATATATCCCTCTTTTTAGCAACAATAGGTAAACTAAATATAATAAATTTTACCAAATCACAAATATTAACACATTACAAAAAACCGGAATGAACTAAACAATTATAGAATTCACATTTACCATGTGGCTAATTTTTAAAAAAATCCGCTAAATTAGAAACACAATTCAAAATAGATGGCGCTGCAACATCATTTCTAGAACCTCCGAAATTAGTTGAAAATTTCTTTAAGTATTTCTAGATGATTCTTTTGATATTTATTTAAAAGTTCGTTATAATGAAAACTAAATTTTTTAAATTGCCAAGTTAATTTATTTGCAGAAAAACCTCTTGATATCATTTTTTGGCTTAAGATTTTACATCTATTTTCAAAATCAACATAATTACTACAAATCCTTGTATAACGAAGTAACTGTGAGAAAAACGCTGAATATGTGATATTTGAGTGTATATTACTTTCAGGGAATGGGAAACTAATCACTTCAAAATCAAAATCATCCGTTTTATTATACATTTTAAAACTTAATTTATTATTATCACAAATATTAATATTTAAATCTAAGAAATGATCTTCATGACCAGCGCCATGACTAGGTTCAAGAATAAGCTCTGATGGATATATATTTTTAGTAATATCAATGAAATCTTTACAATTTAAGACCAAAATATCATCTAAATATCTTATATTATTTGACAAAACATGTTTTAAATTATTTGGATTTTTCTTATCCATCATATATTTATATTCTAGTTGACTTAAAAACAAGTCAGCTATAAATGGACTTGCATTCCCCCCCAATTAATTCCCACAATTTGCTTGTACAAATCACCACCAAATCTTATATAAGTATTGTATAAAACAAATTCTAATAACTCAAAAATCATATCCAAGCTGTAACATCTCAAGTTAACTGTAGTATTAAAGCAATTTGTCCATATAGCTTTTTTATTATAAGTGTCTATTTTTAAGAATCATTTACTAGATAAGAGGAAAGATTTCTTGATAACAGTTTATAAATTATCAAACACTACATTAAGTGATAAATTAGTATACGTTGTCGTAAAATCGAAAGACTCAATTCTTTTAGCTGAAACCATTGTTAAAGAATCTATCACCTGCAGTGAATTATTAACACTCCAATATGAATTAAAATTCGAAAAATTTTAATACCAGAACAATAGGTTATAAGTTTATAGGTTTACAATTTCATTTAAAATTAAAGAGAGGTCAGTAGCAGCAATGCGGGTTGGACATTTAGCTGCTCTAGCAATAAACCGTTGTTTAGGGGGATTCTTATGAAATTTTACAGCCCAATATAGGAAAGGCAACTTTTTATCATTGTCATTTATTTTAATATTAAAATTATTAAAAAGTGTTTCTTCAGTCTTTTCAATTAAATTCTCATCCTCTATATTTACCTTTTCGTAAACATTAGTTGTGCATAACTCCCTTTTTAAGATATCACAATACAGCTTCTGACAAATTATGGCGAAATTATTATTAGCTTAATCCACTGGCAAAATTACAAATTCATTCTTTAGATTAGCAATTGCTTGTTTAATCTTCGCATTATAAAATAATGATTTAGTGTTACTATTTTTTAAGTTAGAATATTTTTTATTTCTTATTCTACTAATAATTAAATTCTTCTAACTTTGAAAACTCTCTTTATTTTTATTCTCTTTCTTACACCACTTATCAATAAATAAATCAAAATCATTTTCCAAGCCATCAAGAACACTCGATGATTTCAGATGATAAGAAAGACGGATATTAGCCCCTTTATTCATTATAATTTGAAGATCATCTTGATTTATTATTGACAAGTCCCCTGTTATAACATGTATGTAAGTAATTTTTGCATGTTTTTAAGTAAGAATGTAACTTACTGTAACTTACTGTAAATTGTAACTTACATGTTTGTAAGTAAGATTTACAAATGGGCCAAGTTGCTTACAATTACAAACCGGTTTCCAATTTATATCACTATCTAATCTTTTTAGCATTAAATTGTAATTAAAAATAATTTGCCCAATAGCTTTTGAAAATTTATAAGTTAAAACTGGACTATCATTATAATTCAAATTACTGGGAAGGGCCTGTTTCACATGCCACTGATTTAATATTTCTGGTAAATTAATATCTTCAATCTGCTTACAAGTAAAATTAATAGGTAAATATAATCTGTTATCCTTATTACTAATCTTATCGAACTTTTTCTTTTTTGAAATAAATTTCGTTTTAGTTAGAATGCAAATTGTATCACATATTACTTTAAAATTATAATCAAGAGCTGTATTATTCTCAAAAATCCAGAAAAGTTTGATTAAATTCCTCTTGGATAAATTATTTAGACATTTCATTACAGAATTCATACCCCTAGATTCAAGTAGCCGGCATAGATCTATGGAAAGCATATATACATCTAATTCATTTTTTCTATTATTTTTCCTATGTCCTCTCGATCGTTTTTTACGTTTAGTAGGACAAGTAAAAGAAGGATGGTCCATAAAACCATCAATACATTTAACAACAACATGAGACATGTCACCATATTTTGCTACACGATCATTTAGTCCCAAAGGATAAGCTGTACCAAAACAACCATTATCATATGTATATGATAATGGTTTTTTTCAAAGTAAAATATTATTCTTTTTACTTCAAAGTATATATATATATATATATATATATATATATATATATATATATATATATATATATATATATATATATATATATATATATATATATATATATATATATATATATATATATATATATATATATATATATATATATATATATATATATATATATATATATATATATATATATATATATATATATATATATATATATTCTAATAGCGCCAAGCTGATTACATCTTTTATAAGAAAAAAGAAAACAGAAGAGACTAAGTTGGACATCTCCTTGATTTCCATCTATCGGTAATAAATAAATACCACTCGGCTCACTTTTATCTAAGCCAATAAATAAAGTCAAAAATTTTAACCAAAGTGACATTATAAGCCACCAACATATTTTAATTGAACATTCCGGCAATTAAATCAAGTTGTCCAAGTTTTTCCATTGTCCTTTTTTGTCGAAGATTTGAAAAAAAGAAATGAAGCGAAACTGTTTATATTTGTGTTGTTTTACTGTAAAATAGTCCTAGTATTTATAATTCTAGCTGGAACGACGTCTCAACTCTCACGATTTACACATTGTTATTTTTAATCTGTTATTATTTTTGATTGATATAATCTTATTAGTTATGATTCATCAGCCTCGCTCAGACTAGTCGGGAATGGTACTTCTGCCCCCGCAATTTGAAGGCGCAGTTCTACCCATTCGGCTATGGCGATATATTTGTATATTTATCAATCTGAGCACTTTAACGTTAAGCTTGAACCTTACGAGCCAGCTGTCAAATCTAATCTTTAATATGGGATTGTTGTTGTTTTTTTTTAGACAACAATAGCGCTAGAATGCAAAAGTAAATATTATACAACGTATTTTTGGGCTCAAACAACAGCTGAATTACGCTTGAAAGGGAAAAGTAGAGAGTCAAAATTGGAAATTTATAGCATTATAACTTTCTGAACAGAAAGTTTCGAGCATTTACTTTGATAGCCCTGAAAAGGGCTGGTTGATACTGCAGGATAACTGATTGCACACATTACTTTTTAGCTGGTTTCTTAGCTACTGACTTTTTAGAAGCCACTTTCTTGGTGGGAGCTTTCTTGACTGACGGCCCCTTCTTGGGTGTCGATTTCTTTGCTTTTACTGCTTTTTTGGCAACAGTGGGTTTCTTGAAAACCTTTATAGGTTTTTTGCTACCAGCCATTGGCTTGGTAGCCTTTTTGGCTGAAGTTGACTTTTTAACTGCAGTAGGTTTGGCTGTTTTCTTGACTAAGATTTTCTTAGCTGTGGTCTTGGCAGGCTTCACAGCCTTGGAATTTTCGGCCTTGACAGGCTTTGCAAGCTTAAAAGAAGCAGTTACACCAGTACCTTCGGGATTTTTAACAATTCTATTTGCAAGGCAACGCTTCAAAGCTTGCTTAAGATGAACATTCGCAACTTTGGTGTCATTGTCAACCTCGAAATTGCCCATTATGTATTTGAGAATGGCCTGATGGCTGGGTCCCCCACGTTTTTTCTGGTCAGCAATGGATTTGGTGATCATTTTTGTGTATTTTGGGTGGTTTCCTGGTGCCTTGACCTTTTTATTCTCTTTAGGTTTTGCAGCCTTAGCTGGTTTTGGAGCCTTTGCTTTCTTTTCCTTCTTGGCTGGTGAAGCCATGCTCTGGGATTCTACATATGCTGGTGCCACTTCACCTTCAATTTCAGATGTTTTCAAATCTTGTCTACTTTTCTCTGCCACTAGTGCGACTAAATACTGAATACATGTTTATTTTCAAAGTTGGAAACCGCCGTACCCGGGTTAACATTTCTCTGTGTGTGCGAGCTAAGGAATTTCGGCCGTGCTTGTGTTTGTTTGAAAAGGCTTTATTTGAATTTTTGATTAGGAGGTAAGCTTTTGAGGAACGAAACCTAAACTAAAAGATAGACAGGTCATGTTTTTATAGTTAGACATTTTTTCATTGCTTCATCCACGGTAATTTGCCAGCAAAGGGGCAGAGAATAGTGGAAATCCGTCACAACTAGTGTTCAATGTCAATAAACACATTTTTGCTAGGAATTTAGATCCAAGATGTCCACTTCTGTTTTTTATTAGTAAATACAGTACAAGTGCTTTCAGATAATGCAACATACATGCATGTGTGTTTGCAAAATCGCAATGAAATTAATTCCAAGACTCCAATTAAAAACACAGCAGATAAAGCAATAAGAAACGACACCTAAATTTGAGGCTGAAAGTGTCAAACTCGTATTCCAATGAAAATGAATTTTATTTTATTCTAGTATTATATTTGAAAAAACAAGAATGGCTTTGTAAGGTTTTGAGATGCCGAGGGAGGGGAGGGAGTGGAAATGAATTGTTTTTATATGTTTTAATCACAGCCTATATAAAATTTCAATATACATACAACTTAAAACTAAACTTTTTGTAACCTGAGGAGTGTCCCTTGCTGGAGTATATTTTTGAGTTTGTTTAATATCAAACAATAGAAATCACAAATTAGCCTAATCGTAAAAAAAATTATTTGACACATTTACAATCATTATATTTATATTAATAAGTAAGTAAGGAAAATCTGCCTTTTAGATTTTGGTATTGAAGTCTCTATTAGTGGTAGTACAGGGAGGATATGAGGAGGATAAGGAGGCTTTTAAAAACAAGCATCTCTGAAATTCTTTTCTTTTTTCCAGTTTTTTTTTATCAGAACCCCTTTAGCACGCAAGTTTTCAACCAAAGATGAGTCAAAATCTCGAATGCATTTTTTTTCAAAACAAAGGCTTTTATCACTTATAGTCTTGTATTTCAAAAGGCCCAATATATTGAAACTTTGAGGCTTGTATGTCAAATTTGCATTCTAATAAAAATAAACTTACTTTATTTTAGAATTATATTTGAAAAGATAAAAATGGTGGTATAATATTTTGGAAATGCAAGGGGGGTTGGACGCAAAGTTGAAGAAAACTGTATTTTATTTGTTCCGATCCCAGGACATGTGAAAGTTTAATATTTGTTCTACACAAAAAATGAATTGCGTTAAACTAGAAAAATGTTCCTTTCTACAGTGTATTTTCGAGTTTTACTTAAAAACAAACATTAGAAATCATAAATAAAATAAAAAAAACGCAAAAGCTTGAAACAAAAATGCAAAATTTTTTGCCAAAGTTGAAAATGCTTAACGAATTGTTGCTATATAATCACAACTAAACCCACTTTTATTTGTTTCGATCTCAGGCTATCTGTAAGTTTTAATTTATGTTCCAATGATAAAGGAATTGTTTTAAACGGGAAAAATGTCCCTTTCTAAAGTATATTTTCAAGTTTTGCTAAAAAAATTAACATTATAAATCATAAATAAATAAATTTAAAAAAACGGCAATTGTTATAACGTTATTATTAAACGGTAATTGTTGTATATATTGTTATGTTTTGGCTTTCGATAGATAGTAAAATCCAGTTTATCAGTATCACGAATAATTAGCAAATCTAAAAACGGTAGTTTATTTTCGATTTTCAATTTCAACTTCTAGCAATCACTTAATTAATAATAAAATTCACTTATTTAATTTCCACTGTCTTCAAAAACATTTCCCTATTGCTTTTACTTTGTGTTTTTTTGTTACGAAAAGGCAGTGTGGTCTTCGTCGCTATTTTTTATTTTAAAAATTATATACAAGGATCATCCTTATTTGTTTGTAACATCTTATCTCACTTCTAGGAATTTACCTATAATTATAATATCTGAATTATTTTTTACCGTCAAATCTAGTGGGACGCCAGAATTTGCACGATTTCAGATTTCAAATGTAGCTTATGTAACTCCACAGTTTTTGTCAATCGACCTTGTGTCTTCGGCTTGACCCTTATTATATTGTGTGTGTTGTACAGAAGCTGAAATAAAATTCTTGAATTTCGAACAGTGTACCAGCAAAGTTCTTTTTGACAATATTCAGGGTATAACAAAGCGAGCTATGAGAAGATTGGCTCACCGCGGAGGTCTAAAACGTATATTTGGCCTAATTTACGAGGAAACCAGAGGTGTTCTTAAAGTTTTTCTCGAAACTGTTATTTGTGATGCTCTCACCTACACAGAACATGCCAAGAGAAAGACAGTAGGAACGGAGGAAAATGGGTTCCTACTCTTTGCTAAATTGCCGCTAGACCTTATAATTTGGAGAAAAGTATTGCATTAGATATTTTCAATTAATAAACAAGTATCAAAAGCTCGCAAAATTTTAGCTAGCAAATGAATTTCCTTGTAAACTATCTCTGAGAATGAAGCCCAAAATCATGAGTATCAAACTACAACAAAAGGCATCCGACAGCGTTTAATTTAGAGGTTGGTAAAAAACAGCAAATCGACTTTTAGCTGGTATTCATTTCAATGCTTTTCTTTTGTGCATTTCATTGCTAAGCATTGAGCATATTAGTTTGTTCCAACGCTACTTTTGGTTCTTTCAAATTCAAGACGAAATAAACCTAAAAAATTGAGTTTATTTGTGGTTATATCGTAACAATTTGTTGCCGTTTGTTTTAAATTTATTTATATATAAATTATAACGATAATTTTTTAAAAGCAAAACTTGAAAATATACTATAGAAAGAGACATTTTTCCCTTTTAAAACAATTCCTTTATCAGTGGTAGGTATATTCAAACTTACAGATAGCCGGAGATCGAAACAAATAAAAGAGGGTTTATTAGTGATTATATAACAACAATTCGTTATGCGTATTCAACTTTGGAAAAAATATTTTGCCATTTGTGTTTTAACCTTTTGTGTTTTTTCATTTTAATTATGATTTCTAATGTTTCTTTGTAAGCAAAACTCAAAAATACACTTTAGAAAGGAACATTTGTCTAGTTTAGAGCAATTCCTTTTTTGTGTTGAACGAATATTAAACTTTCAGATGTCCTGGGATCGAAACAAATAAAATGTAGTTTTCTTCATCTTTGCGTCCAACCCCCCTATATTTCCAAAATATTATACCACCATTTTTATCATTTCAAATATAATTCTAAAATAAAGTAAAATTTATTTTTATTAGAATGCAAATTTGACATACTAGCCTCAAATTTTAAATATTTTGGGCCCTTTGAAATACAAGACTGTAAGTAATAAAAGTCTTTGTTTCGAAAAAAAAATGTATCCGAGTTTTTTTACTCATCTTTGGTCTGAAGTTGTCGTGCTAAAGGGGTTCTGATAAAAAAGGAAAAAAAAGAAAAGACATTCAGAGATGCTTGTTTTAAAAGCCTCCTTATCCTCCTCATATCCTCCCTGTACTACCACTAATAGAGACTTCAATACCAAAATCTAAAAGGCAGACATTCCTTACTTACTTATTCATATAAATATAATGATTGTAAATGTGTCAAATACTTTTTTTACGATTATGCTAATTTGTGATTTCTATTGTTTGACATTAAACAAACTCAAAAATATACTCCAGCAAGGGACACTCCTCAGGTTACAAATAGTTAAGTTTTAAGTTGTATGTATATTGAAATTTTATATAGGCTGTGATTAAAATAAATAAAAACAATTCATTGCCGCTCCCTCCCCTCCCTCGGCATCTCAAAACCTTACAACGTAATTTTTGTCTTTTTAAATATAATACTAGAATAAAATGAAATTCATTTTCATTGGAATACGAGTTTGACACTTTCAGCCTCAAATTTAGGTGTACTTTCTAATTTCTTTATCTTCTGTGTTTTTAGTTGGAGTTTCGGAATTAATTTCAGTGCGATTTTGCAAACACACATGCATGTATGTTACATTGTCTGAAAGCATTTGTACTGGATTTCACTAATAAAAATCAAAAGTGGACATCGTGGATCTAAATTCCTAGCAAAAATGTGTTTATTGACATTGAACACTAGTTTTGACGGATTTTCACTATCCTCTGCCCTTTTGCTGGCAAATTAGTTGGCAGTAGCTAAGATACCAGCTAAAAAGTAATGTGTGCAATAAGTTATCCTGCAGTATCAAGCAGCCCTTTTCAGGGCTATCAAAGCAAATGCTCGGAACTTTCTGTTCAGAAGAATATAATGCTATAAATCTCCAATTTTGACTCTCTACTTTTCACTTTCAAGTATAAATCAGCTGTTGTTTGAGTCCAAAAATACGTTGCATTATATTTACTTTTGTATTCTAGCGCTATTGCTGTCTAAAAAATACAACCCCATATTAAATACCAGATTTGACGGCTGGCTCGTAAGGATCAAGCTTGATATTAAAGTGTTCATATTGATAAACATACAAATATATCGCCACAGTCAAATGGGTAGAGCGGTGCCTTCAAATTGCGGGAGCGGAGGTACCATTCCCGACTAGTCTTAGCGAGGCTGATGAATCATAACTAATAAGATTATATCAATCAAAAATAATAACAGATTAAAAATAACAAAGTGTAAATCGCGAGGGTTGAGGTGTCATTCCAACTAGACTTATAAATACTAGTACTATTTTACAATAAAAAACACAAATATAAATAGTTTTGCTTAATTTCTTTTTCTCAAATCTTCGACAAAAAAGAAACCGTTTAGTAAAAAAAAGCTAAGACTCGAAGAATGACTGTTGTTGTTGGTATTATTTTCTTATTTAACCATATAACACATGAATCGTAATCTTTGCAAAAACAAAAAAGAGGAACCAGAGATTACCTAGAAATGACTCGCTAGGCCTCTGAGCAGAAATTGTTCGCCTAAGTAGAGCGGTTACCTGAATATACCTTAGAATATACGACACAAAAAGTTTAGACTCTAAAAATAAATGTTGTTGTTGGTATTTTTTTCTTATTTAACAATACAACACATGAATCGCAGCATTTGCAAAAAACAAAAAAGAAGAACCACAGATTACCTAGAAAAAACTCGCTAGGCCTCTGAGCAGAAATTGTTCGCCCAGGTAGAGCGGTTCCCCGAATATACTTTAGAATATACGATACAAAAAGTTTAGACTCTAAAACTGACTGTTGTTGTTGGTATTTATTTCTTATTTAACAATACATGACATGAATCGCAATCTTTGCAAAAACAAAAAAGAAGAACCAAAGATTACCTAGAAATGACTCGCTAGGCCTCTGAGCAGAAACTGTTCGCCCAGGTGGAGCGGTTTTCTGAATATACGTTAGAAGATAGAATACGTTAGAAGTCTTTGATTAAAGTCAGTTGTGTTCGCTGCGCTCTTGAAGGAGAAAGTACATTGGTGTTATTGATGGTACTGAAAGACAAAAATAGTTGAATTGTACAATGAAGTTGAGGCCGAAAACATTTGAAGGGACTTTGAACATAGACCGATCAAAAACTAACTTTAAAGTTAGTTTTTGATCTAAGACAATTGCTTAGGTGGTGCTATTGAAGGAACAAGTAGACTTTTGCTATAGATGTGATTGAAAGACCGGAGCAATTTGAACTGTACAATGGAGTTAGGCCTGACAACATATTGAGAGGATTTAGACTTGGACAAATTAAATACTACTTTTAAAGTAAGTCTTTTATTTAAATCAGCTATTTATGCGGCGCAATTGAAGCAACAAGCAGAATTGTGGTGTAGTATTTCTATTTCTTTGGTATCATAATTAGTAGATATTAAAACTTTTTAATATTATTTTATTTGACTGGTTTATTTAAATATTCAATTTTTTTTAATGAATTATAAAAATAGTTTGTTAGTAAAATACTAAAAAAACATAATTAGTGAAGTATTAATCGTATTTATTTAATAGACTATCCCAAGAGATGATCATATCTTATTCACAATAAACCAAGTTTATCATACATCGTGATACCAAACAAATTCAATGACTTTTTATTGGAATAAACAACACATCTGTTGATTGTTGGTTGTTGATTGTCACAACATATCTGTTGATTGTCAAAAAATAAGTTTTGTACTTAACATAATAGCAGTTGATTTTGATTACTACGATCTATGTATTCTCAATATTAATTATTTCATATCTAACCACCTCTTTAAAATGGTCGTATCTTGATGTTAGTCATGAATTCTTGATGATAAATCATCTAAGTTGCATAAATGTAAGTTATTTAAACTAGAAATGCAATGAAATATAATATAGTAAATCAGTTTGACGATATTCCTCTACTATTCGACCAAGTATCTCTTCATGGTCATCACAGGAAAGTAAAATTTATCCATCGCTATCTTCTATAAAAATAAGTAGTGTCGAATAGTGACGATTACCGATCCTGATTAGTTTTTACAAGATTTAAAATACTTCCTATTTTTATGACTTAATCTGATTTTCTTTCCATATGAATTAATCAAATAGTCATTAATTATTTTAAAAATTATACTTCTTATGACAAAAACAATTTCATTTGATCTGTTGTAACCATCATTACTCATTGGTATTTATCAATAATTAAAGACGTAAGCTATTAGTTATTAATAAAATCTTCATAGTTTCAATACGTCACTTCTTTATAAAGTAAAGTTTGCTCTTGTATTTTCTTACAATGAATGTTGCTAAATTCATATTCATAAATTAATTTAATATTATAAATTGTACGTTTGCAGTAAATAAATAATATTTCAAATTATTAATTAATGTAATTTTCTTTTTCAACCTATCATTATGATAATTTTAGTTTTTTCTTTTAAAAGATTTTATACATTTAATTAAAAGCAAACCAATCATTTTAAATAAATATAAAATTACATTTAAATGACATTAATAATTTATAACAATAATAATAATTCTTTTTCAATCTTAAAATATATAAAACTTCTTATATTATATTTTTAGTAAGAGAATCTTAGCAAAAAAAACAATTAAAAATTGTTCTGATTATTCTTTAAAACAATAATGTATTAACATATACTATATTTAAATTTTATACCATTGTTTTATACTAAACTCTTTCTATTCCGAAAAAAATCAATCAATTTTTTGATTGCTTTTGAATATTCTGACTGTATGATATTTATCGAATATCACAAGGCTTTATTTAATCTAAGATTAATTTAAAATATTTAATTCCCGCTTTGAAATGTTAAATAGGTTCTGCTAAAAGTAAATTAGCTCTTTTTGTATTTATCTTAAAAAAAGAGAAAAAAATCTTGATAAAATTTAAGTCGTAAAAGATTACTCTATTCTTATTTGTCCAGAGTTAATAATCTCTTAATAAAATTTCCCAATGTTGTTATTAAGATGATTTCTTCTATTCAGCATAAAAATTTAACCATATTCTCTTGCAGGATAAAAGATGCTTTGTCACTTTTCAATGTTTATAAATTCTATTTCTTAGATTATATTCAGCTGTCTTATTGTACTATTCAATACAATTTTGTATTTATGTTTCTAATAATTTAGATTATACACCAATAATTGTTTAGTTTTCAATCTTCTTATATAATTTATAATTTCTCTTTAATCATTATTAATCTATAATGAATCATTTTTATAGAATTTTGGTATGTTAATTCTTCAAAATTACATAAATCTCATTTTTTGATTATGCCATTCACTTGTTTAAGACGAAAATTGCCTTTACTGCGTGACTCATCTTATATTCTTGTTGCATATTAACAATGTGTCTCTTGTTTATGTTGAGCATATAATAATGTGTTGTGATAAATATAACTGTATTTTAATTACAATATGCTCAAATTACTTTATAAAGATTAGTTTAGATATTAAAATGGATATGTATCAAACAGTTCGTGGTAACGACCTCCTTTCAGCTTGGGAAAAGATTTTTCCCAAGCTGAAAGGATTCTTCATGGATGCTTTGATCCCAGAGTTCCACGGGGGCTTCCAATGCGAGAGCCGTACTTATAAGATTAATCGAATAGTACCAGTAACAGGAAAATTCATTTACCTTACATTCTATCCTTCTTTGCATTTACATACTTAATTGTTTTGTCATTTGAAATAAAACACCTTTGTCTATATTGCTTGTCCTCCAACTTTATCAAACAGTTCGTGGTAACGAACTGTTGTAAATGGCGACCCGGCTCAATAGTAACCAAAACTCTAAAAATGGAATTTTGATACCAATAGCTACATCAAAAGAATTGCATTTTAATGCTGGTTTTAAATATATAAGTTTCATCAAGTTTAGTCTTACCCATCAAAAGTTAAGAGCCTGAGAAAATTTGCGTTATTTTAGAAAATAGGGGAAAACGCCCCCTAAAAGTCATAGAATCTTAACGAAAATCACACCATCAAATTCAGCGTATCAGAGAACCCTACTGTAGAGGTTTCGAGCTCCTATCTACAAAAATGTGGAATTTTGCATTTTTTGCCAGAAGGCAGATCACGGATGCGTGTTTATTTGTTTTTTTGTTTGTTTTTTTTCTTTTTCCCAGGGGTGATCGTATCGACCCAGTTGTCCTAGAATGTTGCAAGAGGGCTCATTCTAACGGAAATGAAAAGTTCTAGTGCCTTTTTTGAGTGACCAAAAAAATTGGAGGGCACCTAGGCCCCCTCCCACGCTAATTATGTTCCCAAAGTCAACGGATCAAAATTCTGAGATAGCCATTTTATTCAATGTAGTCGAAAAACCTTATAACTATGTCTTTGGGGACGACTTACTCCCCCACAGTCCCCCGGGCAACAAGTTACAAACTTTGACCTGTGCTTACATATAGTAATGGTTATTGGGAAGTATACAGGCGTTTTCAGGAGGATTTTTTTGGTTTGGGGGAGGGGTTGAGAAAAGGGGGATATGCTGGGGGAACTTTCCTTAGAGAATTTGTAATGAGAGAAGAAAATTTCCATGAAGGGAGAGCAGGATATAGGCTACTAGCATTATTTAAAAAAAACAATTAAAAAATAAAAGTGAAAAAGCTTTTTCAGCTGGAAGTAAGGAACAGCAATAAAACTTAAAACAAATAGAAATTATTACCCATATGAGGGGCTCACCTCCTTCTAATACCTCGCTCTTTACGCTAAAGTATTTTCAGTAATTTCAACTACTTATTCTACGGCTTTTGTGATTCAGGGGGTCATTCTTAATGAATTAGGATAAAATTTAAGCTTTAGTGTAAAGAGCAAGGTACTGACGATGGGGCGAATCCCCTCATATATGTAATGAAAACATGAGAATACAAAAGTTCTTTACGTAAGCTAATTTATAAGTTACGTAAATCTTTTACCAATAAGAAGATTCGTAAAAAATTAAAAGTTCTAGTTGCCTTTTTAATTAGCCAAAAAATCGGGGGGCAACTAGGTTTCGTCCCCCGCTCTTTTTTTCTCAAAATCATTCGATCAAAATTATGAGAAAACCATTAAGCCAAAAAAAATATGCAAATTTCGTTTTGATTATTCCTCTGCGGAGAGCCAAAATCAAAACATGCATTGATTCAAAAACGTTCAGAAATTAAATAAAAAAACAAGTTTTTTTAACTGAAAGTTAAAAAAAACGACATTAAAACGCACAGAAATTACTTCGTATATGAAAGAGGCTGCTTCCTCATCAGCGCCCCGCTCTTTACGCTAAAGTTTTTTACTGTTTTAAAAAGAAGAATTGTGAGAAAGAGTCAAACTTTAGCGTAAAGAGCGGGGCGTTGATGAGGAAGCAGCCTCTTTCATATACGAAGTAATTTCTGTGCGTTTTAAGTTTTAATGTCGCTCCTTACTTTCAGTTAAAAAAAACTTTTTTTTTATTTAATCTTATTATTAAGATAATAATTATAATGATCTTAAAATAGATATGTTAAAGCTTAAGAAGTGTTACGATCTTGTTATAAAGTCAGTAATTATGTAAATTATATTAATCATTGTTTACAATCTTTTATTATATAAAGATTATCAAGAATATAACCATTTATTCCTTAAATCATTTTTCAATAGAACTTTATTATCGAACAATTTGAGTTCAAGTTTTTAAGAAACTCGAGACTATATTTCAAACATTGTATTTTCTTATTCACATGTAAATTATATAAAGAAATATAAATTAAATATAGTATTTTTTGAAAAATCATAAAATAACACGTAAATCAATTATTCGTTTGATAATATACATAATAAGTTTAATGAAAATTATGTTTCGGTACTAAATCAGAAAATTAATTATTTGGTTTTCATAAATTATATCATCAAGAAATTAGCATAAGTATATCAATAAATATGAGATTAAAATTTAATCTTTAACTTATTTTGTATCTAAAAATGATTTCACAACATAAGATATAGCTATAAAAATAACACAAGTTTTTCCACAATTAACAATAATACGATTATGAATAGTAGATTTATCTTTTCTACTTTTTACATTATATACACACTTTGTTAATTAACAATCCTTAGAAACACTTAAAATTAATATTATAAGATTACAAATTATTGGGAAAATGTATGAAGATTTATTTAAAAAAATAAGATTTAACAATATAATGTCATTTGTATCTTACTAAACGGGTTTCTATATAAAAATTAGCCTTTATATTATATTTGGTTAAAGGATAAAATGTTCTAAAGAATTTACTTATAACAAATCACATTAATATAATATTGATTATGGTCAAAAATGTTATTTGACTTATATCTTATAACTTAGAATATAACACATATAAACTTGTATTATTTACAGAATCATTATGCTATTTTGAAATGCTTTCTCTCTATATTCTATGGAAAATTCTCTTTGTTTATGGATCATTCTACAAATTAGTATATTTTTTAATTACTTTTTTTCATATCTGTTTGCGTGCTATATATTTACTTGTTTAAATTTAAACAACAAGATCCTTGCTTATTATATTAAATCTAGATCTATCTCTTAGAATTATGCTATAGATTTATAACCTGTTACAAATACATTTTGTTTATTTATTTGAATGATTTTCTTATAATCCAAATTGAGTAATATATGCTACCATTTTCTATCTGTTTAAATTTATAAAATTGTTTTCAGATAAATCTTTATTATAGTTATTATTTTACATCAAATATTTTTTTATCTAAAGAGTATGCATTGTAGACTAGTATTTAATTGCGATTATTTAGACAATAGATTTAGCTTTTATAGCTAAAACTCTAGTTGCAACGTACTTGGATATTATCTAGTTAATTATATAATTACTAGTAATTGATATATACAAACTTTATTCTATTTTATATCGTTTAATATATTTCTTCTCTAATTAAATATCGTATAATAAAGTTTTATATTATTTTTGTTTAAAACATAATTGTATACTTTAATATTTTTCATTTAGATTTTGAACTATAATTTAAGGAATATTATAACATCATAGCAAATATTTAATTTATTTAATAGCATTCTATAAATAATGTATTAGAAAAATAGATAGAAACTGTCAAATGGAGATTCGAACATGCGTCTAAATATGAATTTTTATTTGATTTTAAATCTTCTATGGTAATATATTAATTATATAAAATATTTTATTATTTTATCTTACAAAACCACGAAATTTTATCATATATAAATAAATTTAATAATATATAGAATTAGCAAGTATTTAGTATATATAAAACATTTTACTAAGTAAATATAAAAATATTTGTAACTATATCTATTGTATCAAAAAAACATTTCCATACAAAAACACAATTTTTTCAAAAAACACAATTCCTGGTTCGAATCTTGATATTTGCACATTTTTACAATAATATTTTTATAATAAGACAAAAATGATACCAAAGAAGGTTAAAAAATCAAGAAGAGGCAATTGTATTCACCTGTTTAAATGTTATAATTCTATTTATAACTACTTGTATTGTTATACTGTGTTACAAGGATAAACATTTACAACTTAAAAGAGACAATATAAAGTTTTCATTGCGTTATGATATTTTATATTAATATATTAATACAGATTATATATTAAAAGTTAGCTAAAGATTTTGTATTCTTCTATTTTGCCTATAACTTGCCATGGTAGAAAAACATTTAATAGAATTTATAAGAATTTAAGAATAAAAATATCATTTAATTTCTTTTAATCATCATATAAATTTGTTATCACTTAATTTGGTTTAATTTAATTAGTTCAAATTTTATAAAATATAATCATTGATAGATAGTTGAGAAAGTTTTTTTAGCAGTGAAAAAAATATTTTCCTATAATTGTTGCTTTTACTTTAACGCTTAAACGAATTCTTCTACAATATATAATACCAGTTTTTATTGTTTGTACTGATAAAAAAAGATACTTACTAATTAAATCAGATAATAATTTTGATCACCATCCTGTTTCATTTATCAATAAGTATATTTAATTTAACTTTGCCTTAAACACCAGGTTTGAATCTCAATATGACATTTTTTTGTTTTAAACTTAAATCCGACTAGATTATTTTACTGATAATATTTACATCTTTTATTGTATTTACATAATAAAATATCATTAAAAATTATTCTTTTTTTATCTTTTGTGAACGTTATGGATTTATTCAGGTTATATTTGATCTATATGTAAAGTTGGAGTCTTTTATTCTGATTTAAAATTATTTAGTTATTTGATTACTATTTATTACCTAGTTAGAATAAATTTCATATATTTATGATATCATTCATTAATTTAATAAAAGAAATATTTAAACCCTAACACACAGTTTTATTGCATATTGATGATATAAAATTATTCTTATTGATTGTATTACAATCTTATTTTAACAATGTTAATAAATATTAGAAATTATTTATTTTTTTATATAACTATATTAACTTAAATCTCGAGATGTATTTTATAGTGCATTTTATAGATGATTTATAGAAATAAAGTATGTTAAATTGCAAGTTTCGTACCATTTAATTTATTATGTATTCTTATGAATACATAAATATCATTTAATATGTTTTTGATAGTATAATATAATTCTATTGATTATTAAACAAAAAAAGTAAATACTGGGATTCGATCCAATTACTTATAAAATTAGACAAATGTTTAAAATAAAATTTTTAAATGAGGCATATGAAGAAATGGTTTATTAGTCAAAAAAATCTAGACGAAATATTGTTCTATTAATCATAGTAATAAGAAAAATCATTAGATTTTAATACTATAAAATATAATATAGTAGAGGGATTCGAACTTGTTTACAGATATAAAATATAAAATAAAAAACATCATTATATGATAATAAATAATTCACTCTAAAGTATTAATTTATAATACAAGAACATAATAATCAATATATAACATAGTAATAAAAAAGCACATTAAAAAACGGTAGTTAAATAATACTGTAAATTTTAGTTTTAAAAATATAACTTTTTTTCAATGATATATAATATTTTTAATATATATTTAATTACTGATTATCATGTATTGAAACAAACACTATTTAAAATATAATTAAAATAATTTAAGAAACCTAATAATTCATACAATTTATTCAAAATAGTAGTAATAATCACTAAAATTTTGTATTCCCAATTTCCGAATATCATTTTCAACTACTTTTATATATACATTAATGAATTATTTAAATATTTTATGAGAAAGATAACTATTTATTTCTATTTTATTTATTAGTCTATATCCAAAAACGCTATTATCCTTTATTTTTTTGTATTTCACTTTAATTGCATTCAATGTTCTTTTTAGATGACGAGAGAAAGCATAATTATATTATGCATCTCTAATATATTCATTTGAACCATTTAATCTCTATATTTCTACTGCACAAAACAATTCTTGTATATCATTATTATACCAAATGCTACATATTCTAATAATATTATCTTTTCATTTACAATTTTAACGTTTTTGAAGTATTCATAACCATATAGTATATTATGATCAAATTTTACATATCTTTTTATATTTCTATTATAAAACTTATCATCCACTGATTCAGACACAATAAATTATTGATCATAACTACTCTTGTATATAAGGATAAATTGTTTCAATATATTATTGAATTTTAATTTCTTAAAGTATATATTCCTATTGTAATTATACAAGTGAATAACCAATTCTTCATTACCTTTAAAACAATTTTGGATATTATTATAAAACATTTCTCTATATCTGAACAAAACTTTTTTAGGTCATCCAATAAATACATTTCGCTTCTCTACATTCCCTTGATAACACTTCTTGACAATGGTGTTGAAAATGAATGATGAAAATAGGCACCTTTCAAAATATGATTTATAAACAATGATTTTAAATGTATTAAGTATGGATTATCAAGAAAAGACTTGCAAGTTTTCATTCCACCTATGATTAATTCTAGATCTTATAGATCTATCGCAATGTATAAAACTATGAAACTAGGAAATTAACTTCTTTTTTATAGATATACACCTGTACAGTGACCGTTTTATTCTCAAAATTTAAGAACATTCCGACAGAGCTATTGGAATGTATAAATCTATGAAACTAGGTAAATAGCTTCTTTTTCATAGATACACAGCTGTAAAGTGGTCATTTGTTGACATTTTTTGTTTTAAACTTAAATCCGACTAGATTATTTTACTGATAATATTTACATCTTTTATTACATCTTTTATTGTATTTACATAATAAAATATCATTAAAAATTATTCTTTTTTATCTTTTGTGAACATTATGGATTTATTTAGGTTATATTTGATCTATATTTAAATCTATATGTAAAGTTGGAGTCTTTTATTGTGATTTAAAATTATTTAGTTATTTGATTACTATTTCTTACCTAGTTAAAATAAATTTCGTATATGTATAATATCATTAATTACTTTAATAAAAAAAATCTTTAAACGCTAACACACAGTTTTAATATAATTTTGCATATTGATGATATAAAATTATTCTTATTGATTGTACTGCAATCTTATTTTAACAATTTTAATAAATATTAGAAATTATTTATTTTTATATAACTATATAAACTTAAACCTCGAGTTGTATTTTATTAGTGCCCTTTATACATAATTTATAGAAAAAAAAGTATGTTAAATTGCAAGTTTTATACCATTAAATTTATTATGTATTCTTATGAATATATAAATATCATATAATATGTTTTTGATAGCATAATATAATTTTATTGATTATTAAACAAAAAAAGTAAATACTGGGATTCGAACGAATTACTTATAAAAATTAGATCAATATTTAAAATAAAATTTTTAAATTAGGCATATGAAGAAATGGTTATATACACAAGTAAAATACATACTATGATACTCCAATAATGAAATACTAACGGATTATTTCTCTTCATCATGTAGTCTCTCTAAGCACATGGAAGTTCTCTTCAGTGTTAATCTATACTTTCAGTACAAATATATATCCTTCTGTATAAAGAAATATCTATAGGCTCTTAAAAGTCTCAACTTTGTTATAATCTTTCATAAAATACTTTATTACTTCTTTAAAGCAGGTTAGCACTTTTGTATTTATTAATCCAACTTTATAAAATAGAGTTTCTTATCTTTAGGGAATATATATTTTTCCAAGAGCTAAACAAAACATTTCTTGTTTATTTGAGTCTTAATATTCTTTATATAGTAAATCATTCCCTAACAATAGTGATTGTTTGATATTTTTTTACATTTATAAACGATTTAATTTGTTTATTGGTGTTACTCAAAAATTCAAAATTTCATCTTATAGTTTTAAACCCAATACCAACATGTGTTATATTCACGTTACAAATGAATTTGAAATTTCATGTTTACCATGTCTTCATTCCATGTCTTCTTACTACTTCTTATTAAATTAAATAACTTGAAATAAAAAAAATAACGGTCCGGTAATGAAAAACGCTGGCATTAAATAATCCTTTATTTCAGCATGCCCAGTATTAAATGGGGTAAATATCCATCAACAACCACTGGAAGATCTTGATAATGAAGGATCTTTACGATGGTAATGAATGGAAGCAATGGACCCAAAGACTCAATTTCTCAAACTTGTAATCATAATATTTATTTCCGCAATTTTCGACTTTCACTTTATAATTACTGCATAGTTAACAGTTAAGATATCTTACGCATAATGTGAATGGAGTAATTCATGAAATATTTCGAATCCATACTAATGAATAATTTCCTAACCTTACTATTGTTATTACCAGGATCAGAGGTAAGCTCAGGTCCCTCCGGCTGGGAATAGGGGTCATTTAAACCTATTTTTTGGGGGGGCGGGCACTTTGTCTCTAGGCATGATCATGATGATGTCAGTAGTAATGATAACGCACATCTTTTTAAAATATCCATTAATGAATAGGCAATAAGATTTTTTTTCATTTAGAAGGAATAGTCAGCCTAGTTATGTAATCCAGGGGAATGTTTTTGCAGTTCTGTATTCATAAAAGTTTCTCTTAAGAATTTGGAATATCCTGGTTAGAAGACCCCTGAAATCGTTGCCAGCAAATAGAATACTTCTTTTTCCATTTAAGTACTTTACTGGAGCTTATGTTTGGGTGGTTATTATAGTTACTAAATTTTAATGACTCGAATGTGACTTCTGAACAAAGACACAAATATACGAAATAAGCTATGTTTTATACTCTTTTGGTGCCAAATTACAAGTTTTTAGTAAAATTGGAAAGAAAGAATAAAACACAAGAGTGATATTTTCTTTTAGTTTTATATGAGAGAGCAGTTTATTATTTTTCTCCTTGTAAACATTGTCTCTATCAATAGAATTCTTCACAAGGAATCAAAAGACAATACCAACACTTAAAAAGCAGCTGAGTTTTAAGTTATAGAAAGCAAAACAAAGAAATGGAGTCCAAATTGCTTGCATCATTCTGTCCAACACAACATAAAACACTTTAAACAGTAAAAGTTGCACACAAAATAAAATGATAATCATAATAAAAGATTACAACTCATTATTAGTACTTCTTATTTAATTAAAAAAATTGCACGGAGATAACAGATATAAAGCCACATGGAGTTCAAGAAAGACAAGAAATTGTGCTCGTTGTCAGGCATCCAGTCTCGGGAATCACCTAATGCTCCGAAGACTACGATGGCGATAAGGCCACATGAACCTCTGTTTAGAGTAACCCATCAAGTGCTTTGAAGATAAGAACCTGGTAGTCATACGTAAGGCATAAGACACAGGCCGCAGTGCTTCCCAAGGCTATCAGCATACTAATGAAACAAAATGTAAAAAATAACTGAACGGCAATGAAAAACGCTGGCTTTAAGTAATCCCTTTTTTCAGAATACCCAGTAGTAAATGGGTTAAATACCCATCGAAAACCATTGAAAAATCTTGAGTATGAAGGATCTTAAGGGCCGTAATGAACGGAAGCAAAGGACCCAAAGACCGATTTTTTCAAACTTGTCACCATAATATTAATTTTCCCAATTTTAGATTTCCACTTTATAGCTATCTTATTTACCAGTTAAGATTTCTTAAGCATAATGTAAATGGAGTAGTTCATGAAATATTTCAAATTCATGCTCATCAGTACGGCGCGCTGGGAAAAAGCGAGTGATTCAAACCATTTTTTGGCGGGGACCACTGTCTCTAGGTATGATCATGATGATGTTCGTTAAGAATGAACATCATCATGTTCAACTTTTTTTTATTAAGAAATAGTAGTGAGCCTAATGATGCAATCCAGGGAAGTGTTTTTGCGGTTCTGTATTCATAAAAGTTTGTCTTAAAAATATGGAAAGTCCTTGATTAGAACACCCCTAAAATCGTTGCTAGCAAACAGAATAATTTTCTTTCCATTTAAGTACTTTACAGGAGCTTATTTTCGGGTGGTTATTATAGCTACTAAATTTTAATTACTCGAATGTGACTTTTGAGCAAAGACACAAATATACGAAATAAGCCATGTTTTATACTAATATGGGGCCAAATAAAAGCTTTTAGCAGAATCGGAAATAAGTAATAAAAAACAACAGTGATATTTTCTTTTAGTTTTATATAAGAGAGTAGATTATTGTTTTTCTCCTTCTAACCATTGTCTCAATCAAAAGAATTCATGACAAGTAATCAAAAGGCAATACCAGCACTTAAAAAGCACCTGAATTTTAAATGATACAAAGCCAAACTCGAAATTGAGTCCAAGTATCATGCATCCTCCTCTCCATCACAACTTAAACACTTTAAACAGTAAAAGTGGCACACAACATACAATGATAACCATAATAAAAGCTTACAACACATTATAAGTGCTTCTTAATAAATTGAAAAACTTGGACAGAGATGTTGGAGGTAAGGCCACATAGAGTCCATGGTGCTGTGACTCACTAAGATTTCACTGGATGATCCAATGCGAATGTTTCATTCGATTCAGTCTTTTCTATTTTTCTTCTCTAGATTTGGGCTTTAAAGAAGAGCGAAAGAGAGGTCGTAATCATGTCATATGTTCCAACGATCGCCAAAGCAAAGGACCAGGACAAGAAATTATGCCCGTAGATAGGCATCAAGTCCCGGAAATTAGTTAATTTTTTGAAGACTACGACGGCAATAAAACCACATGCACCTCTGGCTAGAGTAACCCACCCAAGTGCTTGGAGGATAAAAAACTTGGTAGTCATACAAAAGGCATAAGATATGGGCCTCCAAGGTCTATCAGCATACATATGAAACAAATTAAAAAAATGTCTGAGCGGCAATGAAAAACAATAATATTAAGTAATCCCTTATTTCAGCCTATCCAGTAGTAAATAGGGTGAATAACCATCAAAAACCTTTGAAAAGTCTTGAGTATGAAGGATCTTTAGGGTCTGGGTAATCAACGGAAACAATAGACCAAAAGACCCGATTTCTCAAACAGGTCACCATAATATTTATCTTCCCAATTTTCAAGCCAGTAGCTTGTAGAAAAGGCCACAGAAAAAAACGTATAACATTAAGAACCATTGTAATGATTCCAACTGTCCCTGTTCCATTTTTCTTTAAACTACGCTTCCCAGCCATTTTTGTACCATTTTTGTAAAATTGGAAAGAAAGAAAAAAACGCAAAAGTGATATTTTCCTTTTGTTTATATAAGAGAGCAGATCATTATTTTTCTCCTTCTTACCATTGTCTCCATCAAAAGAATTCTTGGCATGAAATCAAAAGGGAATACCAGTGCTTAAAAACCAGCCAAACATTGAATGACAGAAAGCTAAACACAGAAAGTGATTCCAAGTTGCTAAGTGATTCCATGTTAATAAATTCCAACTGTCCCTGTTCCAGTTCTCCCTAAGCGGTACAACCAAGCCATTTATAATATCACTTTTGATACTTTAAATAAAAACAAAAATTTTAAATACAAACGCCATGTTGTCAAGTCCTACAGGTGGCACCAACTGTTACGGAGGGGGTTTATTTATATTCTATGTTATCAGGTTTCTTATGAATATTGCCAGGAGTTTTTCCTGAGTCTTGGGAGCTTACCTTCAGTATAATATAAACGATATTCAAATCAAGATAATTTCATGGAAGCTAAATAGTTGAGGAACTAGAATGAAATGACGACTTTGTTGAAATCGTCAGTGATCAGGGAGACAGAATCATCTCAGCGATGTGCAGGTCCCCTAAATTGTGTAGATTCACTTGAGATCGTAATGACCGTAGGAACTGTAACTGGTGCCTGGGCTCCCAAGCCAAGATGACTAATAAATAATATTTTTATTTCAGTACTCACATACAACTTCAGAAAAGATAAATCCAACATAAGATTATATTGAAGGTATTGCATGGACGCCAAAATAGAACTATTTTCCCATCTTGCCACTAAAACCTTTTTATGAGGACAGAATTTCTAAATCCTCTCTTATTTGCGTAGTTCAACCTCCTCTAAAAGAGGTATTTTAGTTTCGTAATCAAACTGGTATTTCCTAGCAACACTATGTGGTTTGACCTCTACTACAAGAGTTATTGCCCTTTCACAATAACTAGTATTTCTCAATCCTACTCAGTTGTCACTTTTTGGAATTAAAAAGGATTTTCTCATTTAGTTCGTTGGATACAAAGAAACTAGCTGGTTTCTACTTTTAGAAATTCGATTTTTATTGGCTAGTTCAAAAGGAACACTTTTGTTTGCTGTTACAAGAACAACAAACTAATTGAGACCATGCCCAAAAGCACGAATCTTACGGAATAATGAATTTAACTTTAAAACCTTCAAATGTTTGAAAGAATCTTATTTTGAAATCTTTTTTAGGGAAAATGAATGAGGAATTTGGCCCTGAATTTTATAGGGGGGGGATTATAGGCCTGTATGTCACATATCCCCTTTCCCGCTGTAGAATGATATCCTTATCATTCAGACTAATCTTCTTTTAAATTTTATGTTTCCTTAAAATTCTTTATTGTTTATTAAAGATTCTTTCTATAATTCCATCACCACAAAATGATTATTTAGCTTTTTATTAATTATACTCCTACACCTTAAATTAAAAAAAAGCCCTTGAGCAACAAATGGGTTTCCACGTGAATTCCTGATTTCAATTGTTTTTTTTTAATTGTATTCAGATTGACCTTATTATACTTTCAGTGTTTATTTATTTTATTTAGCTTTCAATTGATCCCAGGTATTCTAAAATATTAAAGTGTATAATTACATTAAAATTGCATCAAAATAAAATCACCAATGGTACATTATTATAATTTTTCATTAAGTCAATTTTACAATTTACTGTTTGCATATTATTTTATCGTTCATCACTAAGTTTACAGTGTTTTCTTTCACACCTATGCTTTAATTTTCATGTCTCTGCCCATTTCACGAATTGAATTGGTATATTATCTCTCTTGCTAATTAATGTCAGTTTTCAGTTTTTCACCTCAGAGTATTTTTACTGTTAAAAATATTACGAGTTGTTGAAGTTTGTAATGTTTTTTAAACGTTTGTGAAATTATCGTAAGAGTCGTTTATTTTGATAGTTCTTAAAGCCTTACTTAGTAAGTCCATACAGAAGTTATTAAATTAGGCTTATGTTGGGTTTCTATATAGTTTGGTGCAGGTGATCCATTGACAGTCGTATTCCTTGTTGGTGTCTATGAGAGTTTGTGGTGGGTGTACATTCTCAGCTGAATATTGCGCCTTTTCAGGTCTTACTGGTTCTTGCTTCCATACAATTGGTATTATTTAAAGTGTCTTATCCTGGGTGATAGCTGTTTGGTCAAATCATATGTGTGATGTTTAGATGTGATGTCAGTAATTAGATGTGTGATGTTTAACCAAGTAGTTAACAAATTATTAACCGAGTAGTCATTGATTAGTTTTAAAATTAAAGTTTAAAAACACAATGCTATTTTCACTTCTTTTGTCTAAATCATTTCATTTGATCTCTTCTAACCATCTTTTTTCATTGAAATATTATCAATAATTAAAGACGTTAGATAGTTATTTATCAAACAAACATCATTGTAATGTATTTTATCCTTGTAAATTACAGTGCTTTTGTATTTTTTTTTATGACGAATGTTGTTAAATCCATATTCATAAATTAATCTAAAATTATTTGTTGTTCGTTTACAGTAAGTAAATAATAATTTAAATTATGTAATAATATAATTTTCTTTTTTAACCAATTATTGTAATAAATCTTCTTTTTATTCTATAAAAAAATATTTTTAAATATTTAATTAAAAACAAACCAATCATTTAAAATAAATATTAAATTACATTTACATGACAATAATTTATTTTATTATTAATTGTAAGTTATTATTACTTAATAAAATATTTGTGATTAAATTGAAGAATTCTTTACCAGTCCTTAAATATAGAAAACTTTGTTTATAATATTTTTAATAAAAGATTCATAGCAGAATAACAATTAAAAATTGTTCTGATAATTCTTTAAAATAATAATGTATAAATATTTACTATATCTAAATTTTATACCATTGTTCTATACTAAACTCTTTCTATTCATAAAGACATCAATTAATTTTTTGATTGCTTTTGAGTTTTCTGCTTCAAAAATATTTCACGCGTATCACAAGGCTTTATTTAATCTAATATTATTTTTAATGCATTTAATTATACCTTTTTAATGTTGCATAGCCTCAGTTAAATGCAAATTAGCTCTTTTTTGTATTTATCTTAAAAAAAGAAAAAAATCTGGATAAAATTTAAATCGTAAAAGATTACTCTTTTCTTATTTGTCAAGAGTTAATAATATCTTAATCGGATTTCCATCGTTATTTTTGAGATATTTTTCTTCTATTCAACATAAAAATTTAACCATGTTCTCTTTGTAAGATAAAGATGCATAGTCATTTTTTAATGTTTTATAAAATCTATTTCCTTGATATTTTGAGCTGTATTATGGTAATAAACTTATTTCTGTATAATGTTATACTATTTTCGAAACCAAAATCTTTATTATACAATCGAATAAATCTGAATTATACGTGAAGTACACTAAAATTAATACCTACACCATTTTTATTTCATCTTACTAAACATAATAAAACTAAGTTAGAATGTTCTAAGAATATTCTTAGAATGTTCTTCTTATCTACGTTAGAATGTTCTACGTTAGAATGTTGTTAACAATTTTCTAGGTTGGAATGTTCTTAATTAAGGATTTTTATTTCATCTTACTAAACAAATTAAAACTACGTTAGAATGTTCTTAACAAAATTATCAAAATTATCAACTCATGTTATTTTTGATAAAAAAAAATACAATTTTGCATTTATATTTCTAATAATTTTAGATTATATAGCAATAATTGCTTTATTTTCAGTCTTCTTATATAATTTTTAATATCTCTTTAACCTTTATAAATCTATAATGAATCATTTTCATTGAATTTTGGTATATTGATCCTTCGAACTTAAATAAATCTCCTTTTTTCTTATTATGTCATTCTCTTGTTTTAGACGAAAATTGCTTTTACTATATTTAAGTTCAAATCAACCCATTCTTAATAAATATTATTGTCATACAAATTAACGTGTCTAACTCATCATATATTCTTGTTGCATATAGACAAAGTATCTCTCGTTTAGGTTGAGCACATAATATTGTGTTTTGATGTTAAATACAACTACATTCGAATATTGATATGCTCACATTACTCACCTAAAGATTAGTTTGAACACCTAATTAAGCTTCAATATTGATTATAATAATTGTTCTGACAACAGTTATTTGGATTGGTATACCTGCTGTCAATAAACATGTTTTAAATTATAATAAAAAATAATTTAATATTTTTATATTTAATGAAGAAAATATGATAATGAATAATAACTTTTGAACAGTGTACCCGCAAAGGTCTTCGTGACAATATCCAGGGTATAACAAAGCGAGCTATCAGAAGACTGGCTCGCCGGGGTGGTGTAAAACTTATATCTGGCCTAATTTACGAGGAAACCAGAGGCGATTTTAAAGTTTTTCTCGAAACTGTTATTTGTTATGCTTTCACCTACACAGAACATGCCAAGAGAAAGACAGTAGGAAAGGAGGAAACCGGGTTCCTACTCTTTGCTAAATTGTAGCTAGACCTTACAATTTGGACAAAAGTATTGCATTAGTTATTTTCAGTTAATAAACAAGTATGAAAAGCTGGCAAAATTTTAGCTAGCAAATGAATTTCCTTGTAAACTGACTCTGAGAATGAAGCCCAAAATCATGAGTTTCAAACTACAACAAAAGGCATCCGACTGTTTTTTATTTAGAGTTCGGGTAATTACAGCAAATCGACTTTTAGCTGGTATTCATTTCAATGCTTTTCTTTTGTGCATTTCAATAGTAAGCATTGAGCATAGTAGTTTGTTCCAACGCTGCTTTTGGTCTTTTCAAATTCAAAACGCCATAAACCTATAAAATTGATTTTATTTGTGATTATATAGTAACATTTGGTTGTCGTTTTTTTTCAATTTATTTATTTATGATTTATAATGTTAGTTATTTTAAACAAAACTTGAAAATATACTGTAGAAAGGGACATTTTCCCGCTTAAAACAATTTCTTTATCAGTGGTACGTATATTAAAACTTACAGATAGCCTGAGATTGAAACGAATAAAAGTGGATTTATTTGTGATTATATAGCAACAATTCGTTATGCGTTTTCAACTTTGGAAAAAATTTGCCTTTTGCGTTTTTTTTATTTTAATTATGATTTCTAACGTTTATTTTTAAGCAAAACTCAAAAATATACTGTAGAAAGGAACATTTTTCTAGTTTAAAGCAATTCCTTTTTTGTGTAGAACGAATATTAAACTTTCAGATGTCCTGGGATCAAAACAAATAAAATGTAGTTTTCTCCTTCTTTGCGTCCAACCCCTCTGCATCTCCAAAATATTATACCACCAGTTTTATCTTTTCAAATGCAAATTTGACATATAAGCCTCAAAGTTTCAATATTTGGTCTAAAAATGTCGTGCTAAAGGGGTTCTGATAAAAAAGGGAAAAAACGAAAAAAAATTCAGAGATTCTTGTTTTTAAAAACCTCCTTATCCTCCTCATATCTTCCCTGAACTACCACTAATAGAGACTTACATACCAAAAATCTAAAAGGCAGACATTCCTTACTTACTTATTCATATAAATATAATGATTGTAAATGTGTCAAATACTTTTTGTACGATTCGGCTAATTTGTGATTTCTATTGTTTAATATTAAACAAACTCAAAAATATGCTCCAGCAAGGGACACTTCTCAGGTTACAAATAGTTTAGTTTTAAGTTGTATTTATATTGAAATTTTATATAGGCTGTGATTAAAACAAATAAAAACAATTCATTTCCACTCCCTCCCCTCCCTCGGCATTTCAAAACCTTAAAACGCAATTCTTGTCTTTTTAAATATAATACTAGAATAAAATGAAATCCATTTTCATTGGAATACCAGTTTGACACTTTCAGCCTTAAATTTAGGTGTAATTTCTTATTGCTTTATCTTCTTTGTTTTTAGTTGGAGTCTCGGAATTAATTTCAGTGCGATTTTGTAAACACGCATGCAGGTATGTCAGACACATTGTCTGAAAGCATTTGTACTGGATTTCACTAATAAAAAACATGAGTGGACATCGTGGATCTAAATTCCTAGCAAAAATGTGTTTATTATTGACATTGAACACCAGTTTTGACGGATTTCCACTATTCTCTGCCCTTTTGCTGGCAAATTACCATGGGTGAAGCAATGAAAAAATGTCTAACTATAGAAAAATGACCTTTCTATCCTTTAAGCTAGGATTCATTCCTCAAAAGCTTACCTCCTAATCAAAAAATTCAAATAAAGCCTTTTCAAACAAACACAAACACGGCCGAAATTCCTTAGCTCGAACACACAGAGAAATGTTAACCCGGGTAAGGTGGCTTCCAACTTTGAAAAAAAGCATGTATTCAGTATTCAGTCGCACTAGTAACAGACAAAAGTAGACAAGAGTTGAAAACGTCTGAAATTGAAGCTGAAGTGGCACCAGCATCTGTAGAATCCCCGAGTATGGCTTCACCAAGCAAGAAGGAGAAGAAAGAAAAGGCTCCGAAACCAGCTAAGGCTGCAAAACCTAAAGGGGATAAAATGATCAAGGCACCAGGAAACCACCCAAATTACACGGAAATGATAACCAAATCCATTGCTGACCTGAAAGAACGTGGGGGACATAGCCTTCATGCCATTCTCAAATACATAATGGGCAATTTCCAGGTTGGCAATGATGCCAAAGTTGTGAATATGCATCTTAAGTAAGCTTTGAAGCGTTGCCTTGCAAATAGAATTGTTATAAATCCCAAAGGAACTGGCGTAACTGGTTCTTTCAAGCTTGCAAAGCCTGTAAAGGCCGAAAATTCCAAGCCTGTAAAGCCTGCCATGTCCACAGCTAAGAAAACCTTAGTCAAGAAAACAGCCGAACCTACTGCAGCTAAAAAGTCAACTTCACCCAAAAAGGCTACCAAGCCAATGGCTGGTAGCAAAAAACCTGTAAAGGTTTTTCAGAAAACCACTGTTGCCAAAAAAGCAGTAGTAGCAAAAAAATCGACACCCAAGAAGGGGCCGTCAGTCAAGAAAGCTCCAGCCAAGAAAGGGACATCTAAAAAGTCAATACCTAAGAAACCAGCTAAAAAGTAATGTGAGCAAATGCTCGAAACTTTCTTTTTAGAAGGTTATAATGCTATAAATTTCCAATTTTGACTCTCTACTTTTCCCTTTCAAGTATAATTCAGCTGTTGTTTGAGCCCAAAAATACGTTGCATAATATTTACTTTTGTATTCTAGCGCAATTGCTGTCTAAAAAAAATACAACCCCATATTAAAGACTAGATTTGACGGCTGGCTCGTAAGGATCAAGCCTTATATTAAAGTGTTCATATTGATAAATACACAAATATATCGCAACAGCCGAATGGGTCGAGCGGCGCCTTCAAATTGCAGGAGCGGAGGTACCATTCCCGACTAGTCTGAGCGAGGCTGATGAATAATAACTAATAAGATTATTTAAATCAAAAATAATAACAGATTAAAAATAACAAAGTGTAAATCGCGAGAGTTGAGGTGTCATTCCAACTAGACTTATAAATACCCGTACTATTTTACAGTAAAACAACACAAATATAAATAGTTTTGCTTAATTTCTTTTTTTTTTCAAATTTTTGAGAAAAAAGAAAAGGCTTAGTACAAAAAGTTTAGACTTTAAGAATGACTGTTGTTGTTGGCATTGTTTTTTTATTTAACCATAAAAAACATGAATCGCAATCTTTGCAAAAACAAAAAAAAAGAACCACAGATTACCTAGAAATGACTCGCTAGGCCTCTGAGCACAGATTGTTCACCTAAGAAGAGCGGTTACCTTAATATACCCTAGAATATGCGACACAAAAAATTTAGACTCTAAAAATTACTGTTTTTGTTGGTATTTTTTTCTTATTTAACAATACAGCACAAGAATCGCAATCTCTGCAAAAACAAAAAGGAAGAACCACAGATCACCTAGAAATTACTCGCTAGGCCTCTGAGAATAAATTGTTCGCCAGGGTAGAGCGGTTCCCTGAATATACGTTAGAATTTACGATACAAAAAGTTTAGACTCTAAAAATGATTGTTGTTTTTGGTATTTTTTTTCTTATTTAACAATACAACACATGAATCGCAATCTTTGCATGAAACGAAAAAGAAGAACCACAGATAACCTAGAAACGACTCGCTAGGCCTCTGAGCAGAAATTGTTCACCCAGGTCGAGCGGTTTCCTGAATATACCTTAGAAGATAGAAGATAGAATACGTTTGAAGTCTTTGATTAAAGTCAGTTGTTTTCGCGGTGCTCTTGAAGGAGCAAGTACATTGGTGTTATTGATTTTACTGAAGGACAAAAATAGTCGAACTGTACAATGAAGTTGAGGCCGAAAACATTTGAAGGGACTTTGAACATAGACCAATCAAAAACTAACTTTAAAGTTATTTTTGGATCTAAGACAATTGCTTAGGCCGTGCTATTGAAGGAACAAGTAGACTTTTGCTATAGACGCGATTGAAAGACCGGAGCAATTTGAACTGTACAATGGAGTTAGGCCTGATAACATATTGAGAGGATTTAGACATGGACAAATTAAAGACTAATTTTAAAGAAAGTCTTTGATTTAAATCAGCTATTTATGCGGCGCTATTGAAGCAACAAGCAGAATTTTGGTGTAGATGCTAGTGAAAGACAAATGTATTTGAATTGTACAATGGAGTTTAGTCCGAAAAAATATGAAGACGATTTGGACATACATACACTGCTCAATCAGCTTTGCCCCCAATGGAATATATTCAATGACACGCCATATTTTTGAAAATCAGAAATGAATTTGAGTCCACTGTTGATTTTAACTTAGGCATTTTATTTCTTTTCAGTTTGTAGACCAACAGTCATTTTGTTACAAAATTTCTCAGCCAACGGCCATACCACGTTAAAAGTACCTAGTCTCGGCAGATCTTGGAAATCACATAATGTCGGGCCCGGTCAGTACTTGGATGGGTGACAGCCTGGGAACACTGGGTGGTTTTGGCATCTTATATATATATATATATATATATATATATATATATATATATATATATATATATATATATATATATATATATATATATATATATATATATATATATATATATATATATATATATATATATATATATATATATATTATAATGATTTTTTGTTCAAAGTAAAATAATATTCTTGGTAACAAACTCGTTTCCTTATTCTGATAGCACCAAGCTGATTACATCTTTTATAAGAAAAAAGAAAAACAGAAGAGACTAAGTTGGATATCTCCTTGATTTCCATCTATCGGTAATAAATAAATACCATCACTTGACTCACATTTATCTAAGCCAATAAATAAAGTCAAAAATTGTAACCAAAGTGACATTATAAGCCCCCAATATATTTTAATGGCGAGTTTGGAGATTGAAATCATTATGAAATTGGTTATTCTTCCAAATGAACATTCTCTTTATTTTGTTTTTAGAGATGAATTTTATAAACAGGTGTTTGGTTCGTCTATAGGGGCATCTCTCTCCCCTTTGTTGGCAAATCTCTTCATGAAATCTATTGAAACCTCCGCCACACACAGTTTCAGACTCGCTCCTTGTTTCTTGGGCAAATTCATGGATGATGTGATCTGCATTTGGAAACACGGTTTAGAGTCTTTTGACCTTTTCCATAAACATTTAAATAGTTTTGACATAAAACGAGAAATTTATAGTGGAGTTTGAAGAACTTGATAAACTACCTTTTCTGGATATCTTGTTGATCAAAAGTGAGTTCCATTTACTTTTTTCAGTTTATAGAAAGACTACCCACAGTGGTAGGTATTTGAACTTCCACTCTTGCCACCCTATCTCATTGAAACGAGGGGTTATGATTGCACTGGTGGATAGAGCTTTGTTACGTAATAGATATATTGTTTACATATAGAAAAAAATCAATTTAAAAACAGATTGTAATAATTAACGTTGGAATTAATTAGTAAAATAAAACAATATATAATAATCAATATGTAATAAGATTATTACTTTCTTAAATAATATTGTAAAGACAATAATTAATTTTTGAGTTTTTTTAATATCAAACAATAGAAATCACAAATTAGCCTAATCGTAAAAAAAAGTCTTTGTCACATTTACAATCATTATATTTATATGAATAAGTAAGTAAGGAATGTCTGCCTTTTAGATTTTGGTATTGAAGTCTCTATTAGTGGTAGCACAGGGAGGATATGAGGAGGATAAGGAGGCTTTTAAAAACAAGCATCTCCAAATTTCTTTTCTTTTTTTCCTTTTTTATCAGAACCCCTTTAGCACGACAGTTTGCAACAAAAGATGAGTCAAAAAACATGGATGCATTTTTTTTCGAAACAAAGGCTTTTATTACTTATAGTCTTGTATTTCAAAGGGCCCAAAATATTGAAACTTTGAGGCTTGTATGTCAAATTTGTTTTCTAATAAAAATAAATTTTACTTTATTTTTAAATTAATTAAATATTTTATTTAAATCTTAAATATTAAATCATTAAATCATATAATATTTTATTAAATCAATTTTATTTAAATCAAAAATAAATAAATTAAAAAAAACGGCAATTGTTATAACGGTATTATTAAACGGTAATTGTTGTATCTATTGTTATGTTTTGGCTATCGATGGATAGTAAAATCCAGTTTATCAGTATCACGAATAATTAGAAAACCTAAACACGGTAGTTTATTTTCCATTTTCAATTTCAACTTCTAACACTTAATTAATTCACTTAATTAATTTCCACTATCTTCAAAAACATTTCCCAATTGCTTTTTTTGTGTTTGTTCGTTACGTAAAGGCAGTGTGGTCTTCGTCGCTATTTTATATTTTAAACAATATATACAAGGATTATCCTTATTTGTTTGTAACATCTTATCTCATTAGTAGGAATTTACCTATAATTATAATATCTGAATTATTTTTTACCGTAAATCCAGTGGGAGACCAGAATTTGCACGATTTCAAATTTCAAATGTAGTTTATGTAACTCCACAGTTTTTGTCAATCTACCTTGTGTCTTCGGCTTGACCCTTATTATATTGTGTGTGCTGTACAGAAGTTGAAATAAAAATCTTGAATTTTGAACAGTGTACCCGCAAAGTTCTTCGTGACAATATCCAGGGTATAACAAAGCGAGCTATCAGAAGACTGGCTCGCCGCGAGGGTGTAAAACTTATATCTGGCCTAATTTACGAGGAAACTAGAGGTGTTCTTAAAGTTTTTCTCGAAACTGTTATTTGTGATGCTGTCACCTACACAGAATATGCCAAGAGAAAGACAGTAGGAACGGAGGAAAATGGGTTCCTACTCTTTGCTAAATTGCAGCTAGACCTTACAATTTGGACAAAAGTATTGTATTAGTTATTTTCAGTTAATAAACAAGTATGAAAAGCTGGCAAAATTTTATCTAGCAAATGAATTTCCTTGTAAACTGACTCCGAGAATGAAGCCCAAAATCATGAGTTTCAAACTACAACAAAGGGAATCCGACTGTCTTTAATTTAGAGGTCGGGAAATAACAGCAAATCGACTTTTAGCTGGTATTCATTTCAATGCTTTTCTTTTGTGCATTTCAATGCTAAGCATTGAGCATATTAGTTTGTTCCAACGCTGCATTTGGTCTTTTAAAATTTAAAACGCCTTAGACCTATAAAATTGAGTTTATTTGTGATTATATCGTAACAATTTGTTGCCGTTTTTTTAAAATTTATTTATTTCTGATTTATAATGTTAATTTTTTAAGCAAAACTTGAAAATATACTGTAGAAAGGGACATTTTTCCCGCTTAAAACAGTTCCTTTATCACTGGTACGTATATTAAAACTTACAAATAGCCTGAGATCGAAACAAATAAAAGTGGGTTTATTTGTGATTATATAGCAACAATTCGTTATGCGTTTTCAACTTTGGAAAAAAAATAGCTATTTGTGTTTTAACCTTTCGCTTTTTTTATTTTAGTTATGATTTCTAATGTTTGTTTTTAAGCAAAACTCAAAAATACACTGTAGAAAGGAACATTTTTCTAGTTTAAAGTAATTCCTTTTTTGTGTAGAACGAATATTAAACTTTCAGATGTCCTGGGATCGAAACAAATAAAATGTAGTTTTCTTCAACTTTGCATCCAAACTCCCCTAGATCTCCAACATATTATACCACCATTTTTATCTTTTTAAATATAATTCTAAAATAAAGTAAAATTTATTTTTATTTGAATGCAAATTTGACATACAAGCCTCAAAGTTTCAATATTTTGGGCCCTTTTAAATACAAGACTATAAGTAATAAAAGCCTTTGTTTCGAAAAAGAAATGCATCCGAGTTGTTTGACTCAGCTTTGGTCTAAAACTGTCGTGCTAAAGGGTTTCTGATAAAAAAGGGGAAAAAAAGAAATTCAGAGATGCTTGTTTTTAAAAGCCTCCTTATCCTCCTCATATCCTCTCTGTACTACCACTAATAGAGACTTCAATACCAAAATCTAAAAGGCAGACATTCCTTACTCACTTATTCATATAAATATAATGATTGTAAATGTGTCAAATACTTTTTTTACGATTAGGCTAATTTGTGAATTCTATTGTATGATATTAAACAAACTCAAAAATATACTCAAGCAAGGGACACTCCTCGGGTTAAAAATGGTTTAGGTTAAGTTGTATGTATATTGAAATTTTATATAGGCTGTGATTAAAACAAATAAAAACAATTCATTTCCACCTCCTCCCCTCCCTCGGCATCTCGAAACCTTACAACGTAATTCTTGTCTTTTTAAATATAATATTAGAATAAAATGAAATTTATTTTCATTGGAATACGAGTTTGAAACTTTCAGCCTCAAATTTAGGCGTAGTTCCTTATTGCTTTATTATTGGAGTCTTGGAATTAATTTCACTGTGATTTTGCAAACACACATGCATGGATGTTACTTTGTCTGAAAGCACTTGTACGGGATTTCACTAATAAAAAACAAAAGTGGACATCATGGATCTAAATTCCTAGCAAAAATGTGTTTATTGACATTGAACACTAGTTTTGACGGATTTCCACTATTCTCTGCCCTTTTGCTGGCAAATTACCATGGATGAAGCAATAAAAAAATGTCTAACTATAGAAAAATGACCATTTTATCCTTTAGTTTAGGTTTCGTTCCTTAAAAGCTTACTTCCTAATCAAAAATTCAAATAAAGCCTGTTCAAACAAACACAAACACGGCCGTTATTCCTTAGCTCGAACACACAGAGAAATGTTAACCCGGGTACGGTGGGTTCCAACTTAGAAAATAAGCATGTATTCAGTATTCAGTCACACTAGTAACCGAGAAAAGTAGACAAGAGTTGAAAACGTCTTAAATTTAAGCTGAAGTGGCACCAGCATATGTAGAATCCCAGAGCATGGCTTCACCAGCAAAGAAAGAAATTAAAGCAAAGGCTCCAAAACCAGCTAAGGCTGTAAATCCTAAAGGGGATAAAAAGATCATGGCACCAGGAAACCACCCAAACTACACAGAAATTATCACCAAATCCATTGCTGACCTGAAAGAACGTGGGGGACCTAGTCTTCAGGCTATTCTCAAATACATAATGGTCAATTTCCAGGTTGGCAATAATTTCAAAGTTGTGAATATGCATCTTAAGTAAGCTTTGTAGCGTTGCCTTGCAAATAGAATTGTTATAAATCCCTAAGGTACTGGCGTAACTGGTTTTTTCAAGCTTGCAAAGCCTGTAAAGGCCGAAAATTCCAAGGCTGTAAAGCCTGCCGAGCCCACAGCTAAGAAAACCTTAGTCAAGAAAACAGCCAAACCTACTGCAGTTAAAAAGTCAACTTCACCCAAAAAGGCTACCAAGCCAATGCCTGGTAGCAAAAAACCTGTAAAGGTTTTCTAGAAACCCGCTGTTGCAAAAAAGCAGTAGCAGCAAAACAATCGACACCCAAGAAGGGACCGTCAATCAAGAAAGCTCCCGCCAAGAAAGTGACATCTAAAAAGTCAGTAGCTAAGAAACCAGCTAAAAAGTAATGTGTGCAATAAGTTATCCTGCAGTATCAAATCACCCTTTTCAGGGCTATCATAGCAAATGCTCGAAACTTTCTGTTCAGAAGGTTATAATACTATAAATTTCCGATTTTTACTCTCTACTTTTCCCTTTCAAGTATAATTCAGCTGTTGTTTGAGCCCAAAAATACGTTTTATAATATTTACTTTTGTATTCTAGCGCTATTGCTGTCTAAAAAAAAATACAACCCCATATTAAAGACTAGATTTGACGGCTGGCTCGTAAGGATCAAGCTTGATATTAAAGTGTTCACATTGATAAATATACAAATATATCGCCACAGCCGAATGGGTAGAGCGACGCCTTCAAATTGCGGGAGCTTAGGTACCATTCCCGAATAGTCTGAGAGAGGCTGATGAATCATAACTAATAAGATTATATCAGTCAAAAATAATAACAGATTAAAAATAACAAAGTGTAAATCGCGAGAGTTGAGGTGTCATTCCAACTAGAAATATAAATACTAGTTCTATTTTACAGTAAAACAACACAAATATAAATAGTTTTGCTTAATTTCCTTTTTTCAAATCTTCGACAAAAAAGAAAAGGTTTAGTACAAAAAGTTTAGACTATAAGAATGACTGTTGTTGTTGGTATTGTTTTCTTATTTAACCATAAAACACATGAATCGCAATCTTTGCAAAAACAAAAAGATTAATCACAGATTACCTAGAAATGACTCGCTGGGCCTCTGAGCAGAAATTGTTCGCCTAAGTAGAGCGGTTACCTTAATATACCTTAGAATACACGACACAAAAAGTTTAGACTCTAAAAATTACGGTTATTGTTGGTATTTTTTTCTTATTTAACAATACAACACATGAATTGCAATCTCTGCAAAAACAAAAAGGGAAGAACCACAGATCACCTAGAAATGACTCGCTAGGCCTCTGAGAATAAATTGTTCGCCCAGGTAGAGCAGTTCCCTGAATATACGTTAGAATTTACGATACAAAAAGTTTAGACTCTAAAAATGACTGTTGTTGTTGGTATTTTTTTCTTATTTAACAATACAACACACGAATCGCAATCTTTGCAAAAAACAAAAAAGAAGAACCACAGATTACCTAGAAATGACTCGCTAGGCCTCTGAGCAGAAATTGTTCACCCAGGTAGAGCGGTTCCCTGAATTTACGTTAGAATATACGATACAAAAAGTTTAGACTCTAAAACTGACTGCTGTTGTTGGTATTTATTTCTTATTTACCAATACATGACATGAATCGCAAACTTTGCAAATACAAAAAAGAAGAACCACAGATTACCTAGAAATGACTCGCTAGGCCTCTGAGCAGAAATTTTTCGCCCAGGTATAATAATCAATATGTTATAAGATTATTACTTTCTTAAATAATATTATAAAGACAATTATTATCGGTGTGATAAATACATGTAATCTATATTTTACTTATACGGTGTTATGTGATATTTTTCTTGATGATATTTCATTCGGATTTTTCTTTGATAGTGCTATCATCAATAATTTAAATCATGTTTGAAAAAAATAGTTTAAATAAAATTTGAATATCTTTAAACCAATAAAACAAGTGTTTATTTTTATTTTATTTTCTTATGATTTTTGTTATTTCAAAAATACGTTTATCCACTACGATTCAAATTTCGATTTAAATAAAAACTTATATTTCTAGGCTAGATTATTTATAATATAACTTTCTTTTCTGCAAGATATTCTTAAACAATTTAAATAAAAATCTTGTTTTGAACAAGATGATTAAAAGCTTATAAATGTGCTTATGTTGTGCAAATTCTAGTTCATATTTATTTTCTTCAAACATATCAATCTTTATACTTTATATAATCTTAAAAATCCACGTTTACTCATTCTATTACAATAAGAATAATAATTTTACAATATTATCTATTAATCGATGTATTTTTTAAATTATGTCATTCAAAGATGAATAAAACACTTTTAAGCATGAAAAATATTCATAACAAGACTTTTTTTTAAAGAACTAAACAGAGATTTTCAGTTAAATTATCACAAAACTCTTAATAAATTGTAGAGATATCATAAATTATTTATTTAATGCGTTAAGCAAAACATAAGAATTCAATCAGCACATTGAAGGAATATGTGGTTTAAGAATGAATAAATGTTCCAAAACAAGAACATTTCTTTTTTTAAAGTAAAAAATTAAAAGAAGCTATCATCAATTAAAAGCCTTCTAAGAAATTAAATAATTTAATCAAACTCTTAGACAGCATTTATGTTGTTTGAAATCATTTAGAACAAAATCCGAACTTAAATCTGAAATATCATCTAATGAATAATTCTATAACAGAATTATAAGAAATATTTATTGTAATAATATTAAAATACCTAAATAGCAAGAATATGAATCTTATATCTTTAATTAGCTTTTACGAATAAAAAATAAGGTTGAAAGTTTAAGCATTAGTTTAATACATCTTTGTTTATTTTAGATATACTTTTTTGCCCTTATAAAACATTAATCATCCTTTTTTATGATCTATACATGATCACTTTATCAAATTAATTATTGGATGAATCAATAGCAAAATGTAATAGTATAAAAATAACATTGTTATACAAGATCATCATCATTTACTAGATCTTTATTTTATTGATCTTCTTTATTGTTGCTATTTTTGTGGCATGACAATTATTAATTACTCTAGAATGCCAACAGAGTAAAGTTCTAAATCAAGAAATTTAATAAAAATTATAACAAGATAAATTTATAATTTACTAACAAAATAAAACAAATAAAAAATTTATTGTTTATTGTTATAGAATTTTTATTGTTATATTGTTTATTGTTATAGAAATTTGTTATAGAATTGTTATAGAAAATAATTAATTGTTATAGAAAATAATTTCTTTATTTTGATTAATTACATTAATATATTTATTTTACATAAATAAAAATAAAAACATATAAAAATAATGATAATATTTATCTGAAAAATTTACATGTAATTTATTCTGATTAATTTACTGAGTAAGAAAATACAATCAGAAATTCAATGAGTGACCTCTTTCATAAATTAATCACTAGCATTAACATTATAAACCAGGAAGACGTAGTATTATATATAACTATTATTCTATTAGGTGTTTAAATTCAATCGGCATATCAACTTTATAGACATCATTATATTTAGCTTTATAAATAGGAAATAATATGTTAACATGATATTCAATAACCTTATAAATTCTTAAATATTTTCACCAATTTTTATATTTTTCCTATAATTTTCTAGGAGGTGAGTTTTCCTGTGTAAATATAATTAATATTATTTAGCCAATAATAAATTAATTTAAGTTCTTTACTGTACAAATTTTTAACTTTTTGTGTTATTGGATTAACCAAAAATAAATTTACTTTTGTTTAGTACAATATACTCAAATTCCAAGTAGCTTTATGATTCATAACATTGCAGCACCTATGTTTTCTCTTGATACGTTCTATTATTCAATATTTTCCATTATTCATCACTGCTTTTACTGAAACGAAATTTCTAAAAAGTACTATTTTATTGAATTATCAACTTTTGAGTCTCTACAAATTAGTGCTACTTACTATAATAACTGCATGTATAATTATTGCCGTAGACATTAACTAGTGGCTCATAAACTTTAGTTCATTTAACAAACATTCAATATTAATGTCTTTAATTTTAATCAGTAATATAATCAATGAATAAATCTTTAATATTTTGATAATATTCACCTTGTGCTACCAGGCTTAGTTGTTCATCAACCAATATTTGCTAATAAGATTACCATCCTTAATGTATAAAAAATACACTAAATTATAATTAAAGCAGAATAAATGTTCTAATATTTCAATGTTTCTTTTTCTTTAACATCGCATATTCAAAAGTACATTCCCAAAATACTAATTAAATTTGATTCAAAACTCTTTTATATCATTCCTTGATTTCTTTATGTATATCAAACAGTTCGTGGTAACGAACTGTAGTAAAGAGCGACCCGGCTCAATAGTAACCAAAACTCAAAAAAATTGAATTTTGATATCGATAGCTACATCAAAAGAATCGCATTTTAATGCTGATTTTAAATAAATAAGTTTCATCAAGTTTAGCCTTACCCATCAAAAGTTGCGAGCCTGAGAACATTTGCCTTATTTAGGAAAATAGGGGGAAACACCCCCTATAAGTCGTAGGATCTTAACGAAAATAACACCATCAGATTCAGCGTATCAGAAAACCATACTGTAGAAGTTTCAAGCTCTTATCTACGAAAATGTGGAATTTTGTATTTTTTGCCAGAAGACAAATCACGGGTTCGTGCTTATTTGTTTGTTTGTTTTTTTGTTTTTTTCCCCAGGGGTCATCGTATCGACCAAGTTGTCCTATAATGTCGCAAGAGGGCTCATTCTAGCGGAAATGAAAAGTTCTAGTGCCCTTTTTAAGTGACCAAAAAAATTGGAGGGCATCTAGGCCCCATCCAACGCTCATTTTTTTCCCAAAGTCAACGGATCAAAATTTTGAGATAGCCATTTTGTTCAGCATAGTCAAAAATCATAATAACTATGTCTTTGGGGATGACTTACTCCCCCACAATCCCTGGGGGAGGGGCTGCAAGTTAAAAACTTTGACCATTGTTTACATATAGTAATGGTTATTGGGAAGTGTACAGACGTTTTCAGGGGGATTTTATTTTGTTTGGGGTGGGGCTGAGGAGAGGGGGCTATGTTGGAGAATCTTTCCTTGGAGGAATCTGTCAAGGGGGAAGAAAAATTCAATGACAAGGGGGCAGGATTCCCTAGCATTACTATAAGAAAACAATGAAAAATAAACATGAAAACGTTTTTTCAAATGAAAGGAAGAAGTAGCATTGAAACTTAAAACGAACAGAGATTTTTAAGCATATGAGGGGTTCTAAAAATACTTTAGCATAAAGAGCGAGGTATTTAGGAGGAGATAAGTACCTTGCTCTTTATGCTAAAGTATTTTTAGTAACTTCAACTGTTTATTCTAGGGCCTTTCTGATTCAGGGGTCAATCTTAAAGAATTGGGACAAAACTTACGATTTAGTGTAAAGAGCGAGGTATTAACGAGGTTACAAACCCCCTCGTATACATAATAAAAATATAAGGTTATGAAAGTTTGTTACATAAGTTAATTCTTAAGTTACGTATATTTTTTACTAAGAAAAACGTTCGTTAAAAATTAAAAGTTCTAGTTGCCTTTTTAAGTAACCGAAAAATTGGAGGGCAACTAGGCCTCCTTCTCCACCCCTTATTTCTCAAAAATTGTCTGATCAAAACTAAGAGAAAGCCATTTAGCCAAAAAAAGAATTAATATATAAATTTCATTTTAATAATTTATGTGTGGAGAGCCAAAACCAAACATGCATTAATTCAAAAACGTTCAGAAATTAAATAAAAAAAACAAATTTTTTTAGCTGAGAGTAAGGAGCGACATTAAAACTTAAAACGAACAGAAATTACTCCGTTTATGAAATGAGTTGTCCCCTCCGCAATCCCTCGCTCTTTACGCTGAAGTTTGACTCTGCCACAATTCTACTTTTTAAAACAATTTAAAGCTTTAGCGTAAAGAGCGAGGGATTGCTGAGGGGACAAGTCATTTCATATACGGAGTAATTTCTGTTCGTTTTAAGTTTTAATGTCGCTCCTTACTTTCAGCTAAAAAAATTAGTTTTTTTTTATTTAATATATATTATAAATTGAAGCGTTCCAATAAATTGCAAGTCGTTTAAAAACTAACAATTAGATTATCATTTTATAATATTTCTATGTCTTTGCTATCGTAATTAGTAGATATAGAACTTTTTAATATTATTTTATTTGACTTGTTTATTTAAATATTCAATTTTTTTAATGAATTATAAAAATAGTTTGTTAGTAAAATACTAAGGAAACATAATTAGTGAAGTAATAATCGTATTTATTTAATAGACAATCCCAAGAGATGATCAAATCTTATCAACAATAAACCAAGTTTATCATAGATCGTGATACCAAACAAATCCAATGACTTTTTATTGGAATAAACACCACAACTGTTGATTGTTGGTTGTTGATTGTCACAACACATCTGTTGATTGTCACAAAATAAGTTTTGTATTTAACATAATAGCAGTTGCTTTTGATTACTACGATCTATGTATTCTCAATATTAATTATTTCATATTTAACCACCTCTCTAAAATGGTCGTACCTTGATGTTAGTCAAGAATTCTTGATGATCAATCATCTAAGTTGTATAAATCTAAGTTATTTAAACTAGAAACGCAATGAAATATAATATAGTAAATCAGTTTGACCAGATTCCTCTACTATTCGACCAAGTATCTCTTCATGGTAATCACAGGAAAGTAAAAATTATCCATTGCAATCTTCTATAAAAATAGGTAGTGTCGAATGGTGACGATTACCAATTCTGATTAGTTTTTATAGGATATAAAATACTTCCTAATTTTATGACTTAAGCTGATTTTCTTTCCATATGAATTAACCAAATAGTCATTTATTATTTTTAAAATTAAACTTTGGATATTTAATGCTTATTTCACTTCTTTTGACAAAAACATTTCATTTGAACTGCTGTAACCATCATTATTCATTGGCATTTATCAATAATTAAAGACGTATGCTAGTTAGTTATTAATAAAATCTTTATAGTTTCAATACGTTATTTCTTTATAATGTAAAGTTTGCTCTTGTATTTTTTTTATAAAGAATGTTGCTAAATTCTTATTCATAAATTAATTTAATATTATATATTGTACGTTTGCATTAAATAAATAATAATTCAAATTATTAATTAATCTAATTTTCTTTTTCAACCAATCATTATGATAATTTTATTTTTTCTTTTAAAAGATTTTAAATATTTAATAAAAGCAAACCAATCATTTTAAATAAATATTAAATTACATTTAAATGACAATAATAATTTATAATAATAATAATAATTCTTTTTCAATCTTGATTAATTCAATTATAAAACTTCTTATATTATATTTTTAGTAAGAGAATCTTAGAAAAAACAATTAAAAATTGTTCTGACTATTCTTTAAAACAATAATGTATTAACATATACTATATTTAAATTTTATACCATTGTTTTATACTAAACTCTTTCTATTCCGAAAAAAATCAATCAATTTTTTGATTGCTTTTGAATATTCTGACTGTATAATATTTATCGAATATCACAAGGCTTTATTTAATCTAAGATTAATTTAAAATATTTAATTCCTGCTTTAAAATGTTAAATGGGTTCTGTTAAAAGCAAAAAAGCAAATTAGCTCTTTTTTGTATTTATCTTGAAAAAAGAGAGAAAAATCTTGATAAAATTTATATCGTAAGAGATTACTCTATTCTTATTTGTCAAGAGCTAATAATCTCTTAATCAAATTTCCAATGTTATTATTAAGATGTTTTTCTTCTATTCAGCATAAAAATTTAACCATATTCTCTTGCAGGACAAAAGATACTTTGTCATTTTTCAATGTTTATAAATTCTATTTCTTAGATTATTTTCAGCTGTCTTATTTTACTATTCAATACAATTTTGTATTTATATTTCTAATAGTTTAGATTATATAGCAATAATTATTTTGTTTTCAATCTTCTTATATAATTTTTTAATTCCTCTTTAATAATTTTTAATCTATAATGAATCATTTTCATAGAATTTTGGTATGTTAGTTCTTCAAAATTACATAAATCTCATTTTTTGATTATGCCTTTCACTTGTTTAAGACGAAAATTGCCTTTACTATGTTTATTCCCAAATCAAGACTTTCTTAGTAAATATTATTGTTAAAAAGAGCTAACGTGTCTAACTCATCTTATATTCTTGTTGCATATAGACAATGTGTCTTTTGTTTATGTTGAGCATATAATAATGTATTATGATGTTAAATAAAACTGCATTTTAATTAAAATATGCTCACATTACTTTTTAAAGATTAGTTTAGATACCAAATCAAGCTTCGGTATTTATTATAATACTTTTTTTGATAACAGTTATTTGGATTTGTTTATCTTTAATTTTTTTTAATATAATAAAAATTAATTTTATATTTATATTTAATAAAAAAATAAATTAAAAAAATATTTAATACTATTTTATTGTTTTAAAAATATATAGAAAAATAAAAAACATGTAATTATGTTTACTTTTTAAGGCTTGAATAACAGCAAAATTGTATTTGCAATATTTAAGTTTATATATTATATAAAATATAATGATATTTACAGTATATTACTATTGAAGATTGAATACATATTTTTTAAATTTATTAATAGTATTCACTGAGTTGTACTCGAGTAATAATAAATATCAAATTTCATTACAAGATATTAAATTGTATATGTATCTAATTATTAAGATAATAAGTATAACGATCTTAAAATAGATATTTTAAAACTTTAGAAGTGTTAGGTTCTTATTATAAAGTCAGTAATTATGTAAATTATATGAATTATTGTTTACCATCTTTTATTATTTAAAGATTATCAAGAATATAACCATTTATTCCTTAAATCATTTTTCGATAAAACTTTGTTATCGAACAATTTGAGTTCAAGTTTTTAAGAAACTCAAAACTATATTTCAAACATTTTATTTTCTTATTCATATGTAAATTACATAAAGAAATATAAATTAAATATAGTATTTTTTGAAAAATCATAAAATAACACGTAAATCAATTATTCGTTTGATAATATACATAATAAGTTTAATGAAAATTATATTTCGGTACTAAATCAGAAATTAATTATTTGGTTTTAAAAAATTATGTCATCAAGAAATTAGCATAAGTATATCAATAAATATGAGATTAAAATATAATCTTTAACTTATTTTTTATCTAAAGATGATTTCACAACATAAAATATGGCTATAAAAATAACACAAGTTTTTCCACATTTAACAATAATACAATTATGAATAGTAGATTTATCTTTTCTACTTTTTACATTAAATACATACTTTGCTAAATAACAATCCTTAGAAAGGCTTAAAATTAATATTATAAGATTACAAATTATTGGAAAAATGTATGAAGATTTATTTTAAAAAAATAAGATTTAACAATATAATGTTATTCGTATCTTACTAAACTGGTTTTTATATAAAAATTAGCAATTATATTATATTTGGTTAAAGGATAAAATGTTCTAAAGAATTTACTTATAACAAATCACATTAATATAATATAGATTATTGTCAAAAATGTTATTTGGCTTATATGTTATAACTTAGAATATAACATATATAAACTTGTATTATTTACAGAATCATTATGCTATTTTGAAATACTTTATCTGTATATTCTATAAAAAAATTTCTTTGTTTATGGGTCATTCTACAAATTAGTATATTTTTTTATTACTTTTTTCATATCTGTTTGCGGGCTATATATTTACTTGTTTAAATTTAAACAACAAGATCATTGCTTATTATATTAAATCTAGATCTATCTCTTAGAATTATGCTATAGATCTATAACCAGTTATAAATGCATTTTGTTCATTTATTTGAATGATTTTTTATTATCCAAATTGAGTGATATTTGCTACCATTTTATATCTGTTTAAATTTATAAAATTGTTTTCAGATAAATATTTATTATAGTTATTATTTTACATCAAATATTCTGTGATCCAAAGAGTTTACATTGTAGACTAGTATTTATTTGCAATTATTTAGACAATAGGTTTAGCTTTTATAGCTAAAACTCTAGTTGCAACGTACATGGATATTATATAGTTAATTATATAATTACTAGTAATTGATGTATACAAACTTTATTCTATTTTAAATCGTTTAAACTATTTATTCTCTAATTAAATATAAAGTTATTAATAATAAAGTTTTATATTATTTATGTTTAAGACATAGTTCTATAATTTAATATTTTTTATTTAGATTTTGAACTATAATTTAAGGAATATTATAACATCATAGCAAATATTTAGTTTATTTAATAACATTCTATAAATAATATATTAGAAAAATAGATAGAAACTGTCAACTGGCTAAATATGAATTTTTATTTGATTTTAAAACTTCTATTGTAATATATTAATTATAAAACATTTTATTATTTTATATTACAAAACAAGAAAATTTTATCATATATAAATAAATTTATTAATGTATAGAGTTAGCAAGTATTTAGTATATATAAAATATTTTACTAAGTAAATATAAAAATATTTGTAACTATTTCTATTGTATCAAAAAAACATTTCCGTACAAAAACACAATTTTTTCCAAAAACACAATTCCTGGTTCAAATCTTGATATTTGCACACTTTTGCAATAATATTTTTATAATAAGACAAAAAATAATACCAAAGAAGATTAAAAAATTAAGAAGAGGCAATTGTATTCACCTGTTTAAATGTTATAATTCTATTTATAACTAGTTGTGTTGTTATACTGTGTTATAAGGATAGACATTTACAACTTAAAGAGAAAATATAAAGTTTTCATTGCGTTATTATATATTATATTAATATGTAAATATATATTATATATTATAAGCTGGCTAAAGATTTTGTATTCTTCTATTTTGTCGATAAGTTGCCATTGTAAAACAACATTTAAAAGAATCTATAAGAATTTAAGAATAAAAATATCATTTAATTTCTTTAAATCATTATATAAATTAGATATCACTTAATTTGGTTTAATTTAATTAGTTCTAATCTTAAAAAATATAATCATTGATATGGAGTTGAGCAAGTTTTTTTAGTAGTGAAAAAATATTTTCCTATAATTGTTATTATTACTTTAACGCTTAAAAGAATTCTTCTACAATATATGATACCAGTTTTTATTATTTGTACTGATAAAAAAAGATACTTACTAATTAAATTAGATAATAATTTTTATCACCATCCTGTTTCATTTATCAATAAGTATGTTTAATTTAACTTTACCTTAAACACCAGGTTCGAATCTCAATATGACATTTTTTTGGTTTAAACTTAAATCCGACTATATTATTTTACTGATAAAATTTACATTTTTTATTGTATTTACATAATAAAATATCATTGAAAATTATTCTTTTTTTATCTTTTGTGAACATTATGGATTTATTCAGGTTATATTTGATCTATGTTTAAATCTACATGTAAAGTTGGAGTCTTGTATTGTGATTTAAAATTATTTAGTTATAAAATTCCAAGCCTGTAAAGCCTGCCATGCCCACAGCTAAGAATACCTTAGTCAAGAAAACAGCCGAACCTACTGCAGCTAAAAAGTCAACTTCACCCAAAAAGGCTACCAAGCCAATGGCTGGTAGCAAAAAACCTGTAAAGGTTTTTCAGAAACCCACTGTTGCCAAAAAAGCAGTAGCAGCAAAAAAATCGACACCCAAGAAGGGGCCATCAGTCAAGAAAGCTCCCGCCAAAAAAGTGACATCTAAAAAGTCAGTACCTAAGAAACCAGCTAAAAAGTAGTGTCTGCAATAAGTTATCCTGCAGTATCAAACAACCCTTTTCAGGGCTATCAAAGCAAATACTCGAAACTTTCTTTTCAGAAGGTTATAATGCTATAAATTTCCAATTTTGACTCTCTACTTTTCCCTTTCAAGTATAATTCAGCTGTTGTTTCAGCCCAAAAATACGTTGCATAATATTTACTTTTGTATTCTAGCGCAATTGCTGTCTAAAAAAAATACAACCCCATATTAAAGACTAGATTTGACGGCTGGCTCGTAAGGATCAAGCCTGATATTAAAGTGTTCATATTGATAAATACACAAATGTATCGCAACAGCCGAATGGGTAGAGCGATGCCTTCAAATTGCGGGAGCGGAGGTACCATTCCCGACTAGTCTGAGCGAGGCTGATGAATAATAACTAATAAGATTATTTAAATCAAAAATAATAACAGATTAAAAATAGCAAAGTGTAAATCGCGAGAGTTGAGGTGTCATTCGAACTAGATTTATAAATACTAGTACTATTTTAAAGTAAAACAACACAAATATAAATAGTTTGGCTTAACTTCATTTTTTCAAATTTTTGAGAAAAAAGAAAAGGCTTAGTACAAAAAGTTTAGACTCTAAGAATGACTGTTGTTGTTGGCATTGTTTTCTTATAACCATAAAAAACATGAATCGCAATCTTTGCAAAAACAAAAAAGAAGAACCACAGATTACCTAGAAATGACTCGCCAGGCCTCTGAGCTGAGATTGTTCGCCTAAGAAGAGCGGTTACCTTAATATACCCTAGAATATACGACACAAAAAGTTTAGACTCTAAAAATGACTGTTGTTGTTGGTATTTTTTTCTTATTTAACAATACAGCACAAGCATCGCAATCTCTGCAAAAACAAAAAAGAAGAACCACAGATCACCTAGAAATGACTCGCTAGGCCTCTGAGAATAAATTGTTCACCCAGGTAGAGCGGTTCCCTGAATATACGTTAGAATTTACGATACAAAAAGTTTAGACTCTAAAAATGATTTTTGTTTTTGGTATTTTTTCTTATTTAAATTACAACACATGAATCGCAATCTTTGCAAAAAACGAAAAAGAAGAACCACGGATAACCTAGAAACGACTCGCTAGGCCTCTGAGCAGAAATTGTTCGCCCAGGTCGAGCGATTTCCTGAATATACGTTAGAAGATAGAAGATAGAATACGTTTGAAGTCTTTGATTAAAGTCAGTTGTTTTCGCGGCGCTCTTGAAGGAGCAAGTACATTTGGGTTATTGATTGTACTGAAGGACAAAAATAGTTGAACTGTACAATGAAGTTGAGGCCGAAAACACTTGAAGGGACTTTGAACATAGACCAATCAAAAACTAACTTTAAAGTTAATTTTGGATCTAAGACAATTTCTTAGGCGGTGCTATTGATGGAACAAGTAGACTTTTGCTATAGGTGCGATTGAAAGACCGGAGCAATTTGAAGTGTACAATGGAGTTAGGGCTGACAACATATTGAGAGGAATTAGACATGGACAAATTAAAGACTAATTTTAAAGAAAGTCTTTGATTTAAATCAGCTATTTATGTGGCGCTATTGAAGCAACAAGCAGAATTGTGGTGTAGATGCTAGTGAAAGACAAAGGTATTTGAATTGTCCAATGGAGTTTAGTCCGAAAAAATTTGAAGACGATTTGGACATAAACACACTGTTCAATCAGCTTTGCCCCCAATGGAATATATTCAATGACACGCCATATTTTTGGAAATCAGAAATGAATTTGAGTCCACTGTTGTTTTTAACTTAGGCATTTTATTTTCTTTTCAGTTTGTTGACCAACAATCATTATGTTACAAAATTTCTCAGCCAACGGCCATACCACGTTAAAAGTACCTAGTCTCGGCAGATCTTGGAAATCACACAATGTCGGGCTCGGTCAGTACTTGGATGGGTGAGAGCCTGGGAACACTGGGTGGTTTTGGCATCTTATATATTTTTAATTTTTTAAGGAACTCACTTTTGATCAACAAGATATCCAGAAAAGGTAGTTTATCACTTTCTTCAAACTCCACTATAAATTTCTCGTTTTATGTCAAAACTATTTAAATGTTTATGGAAAAGGTCTAAAGACTCTAAACCGTGTTTCCAAATGCAGATCACATCATCCATGAATTTGCCCAAGAAACAAGGAGCGAGTCTGAAACTGTGTGTGGCGGAGGTTTCAATAGATTTCATGAAGAGATTTGCCAACAAAGGGGAGAGAGATGCCCCTATAGACGAACCAAACACCTGTTTATAAAATTCATCTCTAAAAACAAAATAAAGAGAATGTTCATTTGCAAGAATAACCAATTTCATAATGACTTCAATCTCCAAACTCGCCATTAAAATATATTGGGGGCTTATAATGTCACTTTGGTTACAATTTTCGACTTTATTTATTGGCTTAGATAAATGTGAGTCAAATGTTGGTATTTATTTATTACCGATAGATGGAAATCAAGGAGATATCCAACTTAGTCTCTTCTGTTTTTCTTTTTTCTTATAAAAGATGTAATCAGCTTGGTGCTATCAGAATAAGGAAACGAGTTTGTTACCAAGAATATTATTTTACTTTGAACAAAAAATCATTATAATATATATATATATATATATATATATATATATATATATATATATATAAATATAATATATATATATATATATATATATATATATATATATATATATATATATATATATATATATATATATATATATATATATATATAAATAAAAGATGCCAAAGTTTCAATATTTTGGGCCCTTTGAAATACAAGAGTATAAGTAATAAAAGCCTTTGTTTCGAAAAAAAAATGCATCCAAGTTTTTTGACTCATCTTTGGTTGCAAATTGTCGTGCTAAAGGGGTTCTGATAAAAAAGGAAAAAAAGAAAAGAAATTTGGAGATGCTTGTTTTTAAAAGCCTCCTTATCCTCCTCATATCCTCCCTGTACTAAAACTAATAGAGACTTATATACCAAAATCAAAAAGGCAGACATTCCTTACTTACTTATTCATATAAATATAATGATTGTAAATGTGTCAAAGACTTTTTTTTACGATTAGGCTAATTTGTGATTTCTATTGTTTGATATTAAACAAACTCAAAAATTAATAATTGTCTTTATAATATTATTTAAAAAAAGTAATAATCTTATTACATATTGATTATTATAAATTGTTTTATTTTACTAATTAATTCCAATGTTAATTATTACAATCTGTTTTTAAATAGATTTTTTTCTATATGTAAACATTATATCTATTATGTAACAAAGCTCTATCCACCAGTGCAATTATTGGAGTCTTGGAATTAATTTCACTGTGATTTTGCAAACACACATGCATGGATGTTACTTTGTCTGAAAGCACTTGTACGGGATTTCACTAATAAAAAACAAAAGTGGACATCGTGGATCTAAATTCCTAGCAAAAATGTGTTTATTGACATTGAACACTAGTTTCGACGGATTTCCACTATTCTCTGCCCTTTTGCTGGCAAATTACCATGGATGAAGCAATAAAAAAATGTCTAACTATAGAAAAATGACCATTCTATCCTTTAGTTTAGGTTTCGTTCCTTAAAAGCTTACCTCCTAATCAAAAATTCAAATAAAGCCTTTTCAAACAAACACAAGCACGTCTGAAATTCCTTAGCTCGCGCACACAGAGAAATGTTAACCCGGGTACAGTGGTTTCCAACTTTGAAAATAAGCATGTATTAAGTATTCAGTCACACTAGTAGCCGAGAAAAGTAGACAAGAGTTGAAAACGTCTTAAATTTAAGCTGAAGTGGCACCAGCATCTGTAGAATCCCAGAGCATGGCTTCACCAGCAAAGAAGGAAATTAAAGCAAAGGCTCCAAAACCAGCTAAGGCTGTAAATCCTAAAGGGGATAAAAAGATCATGGCACCAGGAAACCACCCAAACTACACAGAAATGATCACCAAATCCATTGCTGACCTGAAAGAACGTGGGGGACCTAGTCTTCAGGCTATTCTCAAATACATAATGGTCAATTTCCAGGTTGGCAATAATTTCAAAGTTGTGAATATGCATCTTAAGTAAGCTTTGTAGCGTTGCCTTGCAAATAGAATTGTTATAAATCCCTAAGGTACTGGCGTAACTGGTTCTTTCAAGCTTGCAAAGCCTGTAAAGGCCGAAAATTCCAAGGCTGTAAGGCCTGCCGAGCCCACAGCTAAGAAAACCTTAGTCAAGAAAACAGCCAAACCTACTGCAGTTAAAAAGTCAACTTCACCCAAAAAGGCTACCAAGCCAATACCTGGTAGCAAAAAACCTGTAAAGGTTTTCTAGAAAACCACTGTTGCAAAGAAAGCAGTAGCAGCAAAACAATCGACACCCAAGAAGGGACCGTCAATCAAGAAAGCTCCCGCCAAGAAAGTGACATCTAAAAAGTCAGTAGCTAAGAAACCAGCTAAAAAGTAATGTGTACAATAAGTTATCCTGCAGTATCAAATAGCCCTTTTCAGGGCTATCATAGCAAATGCTCGAAACTTTCTGTTCAGAAGGTTTTAATGCTATAAATTTCCGATTTTGACTCTCTACTTTTCCCTTTCAAGTATAATTCAGCTGTTGTTTGAGCCCAAAAATACGTTTTATAATATTTATTTTTGTATTCTAGCGCTATTTCTGTCTAAAAAAAATACAACCCCATATTAAAGACTAGATTTGATGGCTGGCTCGTAAGGATCAAGCTTGATATTAAAGTGTTCACATTGATAAATATACAAATATATCGCCACAGCCGAATGGGTAGAGCGACGCCTTCAAATTGCGGGAGCCTAGGTACCATTCCTGAATAGTCTGAGAGAGGCTGATGAATCATAACTAATAAGATTATATTAGTCAAAAATAATAACAGATTAAAATTAACAAAGTGTAAATCGCGACAGTTAAGGTGTCATTCCAACTAGAAATATAAATACTGGTTCTATTTTACAGTAAAACAACACAAACATAAATAGTTTTGCTTAATTTCTTTTTTTCAAATCTTCGACAAAAAAGAAAAGGTTTAGTACAAAAAGTTTAGACTATAAGAATGACTTTTGTTGTTGGTATTGTTTCTTATTTAACCATAAAACACATGAATCGCAATCTTTGCAAAAACAAAAAGGTTAATCACAGATTACCTAGAAATGACTCGCTGGGCCTCTGAGCAGAAATTGTTGGCCTAAGTAGAGCGGTTACCTTAATATACCTTAGAATACACGACACAAAAAGTTTAGACTCTAAAAATTACTGTTATTGTTGGTATTTTTTTTCTTATTTAACAATGCAACACATGAATTGCAATCTCTGCAAAAACAAAAAGGAAGAACCACAGATCACCTAGAAATGACTCGCTTGGCCTCTGAGAATGAATTGTTCGCCCAGGTAGAGCGGTTCCCTGAATATATGTTAAAATTTACGATACAAAAAGTTTAGACTCTAAAAATGACTGTTGTTGTTGGTATTTTTTTCTTATTTAACAATACAACACACGAATCGCAATCTTTGCAAAAAACAAAAAAGAAGAACCACAGATTACCTAGAAATGACTCGCAAGGCCTCTGAGTAGAAATTGTTCACCCAGGTAGAGCGGTTCCCTGAATTTACGTTAGAATATACGATACAAAAATTTTAGACTCTAAAACTGACTGCTGTTGTTGGTATTTATTTCTTATTTAACAATACATGACATGAATCGCAAACTTTGCAAATACAAAAAAGAAGAACCACAGATTACCTAGAAATGACTCGCTAGGCCTCTGAGCAGAAATTTTTCGCCCAGGTAGTTCGCCCAGGTATAATAATCAATATGTAATAAGATTATTACTTTCTTAAATAATATTATAGAGACAATTATTATCGGTGTGATAAATACATGTAATCTATATTTTACTTATTCGGTGTTATGTGATATTTTTCTTGATGAGATTTCATTCGGATTTTTCTTTGATAGTGCTATCATCAATAATTAAAATCATGTTTGAAAAAAATAGTTTAAATAAAATTTGAATATCTTTTAAACCAATAAAACAAGTGTTTATTTTTATTTTATTTTCTTATGATTTTTGTTATTTCAAAAATACGTTTATCCACTACGATTCAAATTTCGATTTAAATAAAAACTTATATTTCTAGGCTAGATTATTTATAATATAACCTTCTTTTCTGCAAGATATTCTTAAACAATTTAAATAAAAATCTTGTTTTGAACAAGATGATTAAAAGCATATAAATGTGCTTATGTTGTGCAAATTCTAGTTCATATTTATTTTCTTCAAACATATCAATCTTTATACTTTATATAATCTTAAAAATCCACGTTTACTCTTTATATTACAATAAGAATAATAATTTTACAATATTATCTATTAATCGATGTATTTTTTAAATTATGTCATTCAAAGATGAATAAAACACTTTTAAGCATTAAAAATATTCTTAACAAGATTTTTTTAAAGAACTAAACAGAGATTTTCAGTTAAGTTATCACAAAACTCTTAATAAATTGTAGAGATATCATAAATTATTTATTTAATGCGTTAAGCAAAACATAAGAATTCAATCAGCACATTGAAGGAATATGTGGTTTAAGAATTAATAAATGTTCCAAAACAAGAACATTTCTTTTTTTAAAGTAAAAAATTAAAAGAAGTTATCATCAATTAAAAGCCTTCTAAGAAATTAAATAATTTAATCAGACTCTTAGACAGCATTTATGTTGTTTGAAATCATTTAGAACAAAATCCGAAATTAAATCTGAAATATCATCTAATGAATAATTCTATAACAGAATTATAAGAAATATTTATTGTAATAATATCAAAATACCTAAATAGCAAGAATATGAATCTTATATATTTAATTAGCTTTTACGAATAAAAAATAAGGTTGAAAGTTTAAGCATTAGTTTAATACATCTCTGTTTATTTTATATATACTTTTTTGCCCTTATAAAACATTAATCATCCCTTTTTATGATCTATATATGATCACTTTATCAAATTAATTATTGGATGAATCAATAACTAAATGTAATAGTATAAAAATAACATTGTTATACAAGATCATCATCATTTACTAGATCTTTATTTTATTGATCTTCTTTATTGTTGCTATTTTTGTGGCATGACAATTATTAATTACTCTAGAATGCCAACAGAGTAAAGTTCTAAATCAAGAAATTTAATAAAAATTATAACAAGATAAATTTATAATTTACTAACAAAATAAAACAAATAAAAATTTATTGTTTATTGTTATAGAATTTTTATTGTTATATTGTTTATTGTTATAGAAATTTGTTATAGAATTGTTATAGAAAATAATTTATTGTTATAGAAAATAATTTCTTTATTTTGATTAATTACATTAATATATTTATCTTACATAAATAGAAATAATAACATTTAAAAATAATGATAATATTTATCTGAAAAATTTACATGTTATTTATTCTGATTAATTTATTGAGTAAGAAAATACAATCAGAAATTCAATGAGTGACCTCTTTCATAAATTAATCACTAGCATTAACATTATAAACCAGGAAGACGTCGTATTATATATAACTATTATTTTATTAGGTGTTTAAATTCAGTCGGCATATCAACCTTATAGACATCATTATATTTAGCTTTATAAATAGGAAATAATATGTTAACATGATATTCAATAACCTTATAAATTCTTAAATATTTTCACCAATTTTTATATTTTTCCTATAATTTTCTAGGAGGTGAGTTTTCCTGTCTAAATATAATTAATATTATTTAGCCAATAATAAATTAATTTAAGTTCTTTACTGTACAAATTTTTAACTTTTTGTGTTATTGGATTAACCAAAAATAAATTTACTTTTGTTTAGTACAATATACTCAAATTCCAAGTAGCTTTATGATTCGTAACATTGCAGCACCTATGTTTTCTCTTGATACGTTCTATTATTCAATATTTTCCATTATTTATCACTGCTTTTACTGAAACCAAATTTCTAAAAAGTACTATTTTATTGAATTATCAACTTTTGAGTCTCTACAAATTAGTGCTACTTACTATAATAACTACATGTATAATTATTGCCGTAGACATTAACTAGTGGCTCATAAACTTTATTTCATTTAACAAACATTCAATATTAATGTCTTTAATTTTAATCAGTAATATAATGTATGAATAAATCATTAATATTTTGATAATATTCACCTTGTGCTACCAAGCTTAGTTGTTCATCAACCACTATTTGCTAATAATATTACCATCCTTAATGTATAAAAAATACACTAAATTATAATTAAAGCAGAATAAATGTTCTAATATTTCAATGTTTCTTTTTCTTTAACATCGCATATTCAAAAGTGCATTCCCACAATACTAATTAAATTTGATTAAAAACTCTTTTATATCATTCCTTGATTTCTTTATGTATATATTATAAACTGAAGCGTTCCAATAAATTGTAAGTCGTTTGAAAACTATCAACTAGATTATCATTTTATAATATTTCTATGTCTTTGCTATCGTAATTAGTAGATATAGAACTTTTTAATATTATTTTATTTGACTTGTTAATTTAAATATTCAATTTTTTTTAATGAATATAAAAATAGTTTGTTAGTAAAATACTAAGAAAACATAATTAGTGAAGTAATAATCGTATATATTTAATAGACAATCCCAAGAGATGATCATATCTTATCCACAATAAACCAAGTTTATCATAGATCGTGATACCAAACAAATCCAATGATTTTTTATTGGAATAAACACCACATCTGTTGATTGTTGGTTGTTGATTGTCACAACACATCTGTTGATTGTCACAAAATAAGTTTTGTATTTAACATAATAGCAGTTGATTTTGATTACTACGATCTATGTATTCTCAATATTAATTATTTCATATTTAACCACCTCTTTCAAATGGTCGTACCTTGATGTTAGTCAAGAATTCTTGATGATCAATCATCTAAGTTGTATAAATATAAGTTATTTAAACTAGAAATGCAATGAAATATAATATAGTAAATCAGTTTGCCCAGATTCCTCTACTATTCGACCAAGTATCTCTTCATGGTAATCACAGGAAAGTAAAAGTTATCCATTGCAATCTTCTATAAAAATAGGTAGTGTCGAATGGTGACGATTACCAATTCTGATTAGTTTTTATAGGATTTAAAATACTTCCTAATTTTATGACTTAAGCTGATTTTCTTTCCATATGAATTAACCAAATAGTCATTGATTATTTTTAAAATTAAACTTTGGATATTTAATACTTATTCCACTTCTTTTGACAAAAACATTTAATTTGAACTGCTGTAACCATCATTATTCATTGGTATTTATCAATAATTAAAGACGTATGCTAGTTAGTTATTAATAAAATCTTTATAGTTTCATTACGTTATTTCTTTATTATGTAAAGTTTGCACTTGTATTTTTTTTATAATGAATGTTGCTAAATTCTTATTCATAAATTAATTTAATATTATATATTGTACGTTTGCAGTAAATAAATAATAATTCAAATTATTAATTAATCTAATTTTCTTTTTCAACCAATCATTGTGGTAATTTTATTTTTTCTTTTAAAAGATTTTAAATATTTAATAAAAGCAAACCAATCATTTTAAATAAATATTAAATTACATTTAAATGACAATAATAATTTATAATAATAATAATAATTCTTTTTCAATCTTAAAATATATAAAACTTCTTATATTATATTTTTAGTAAGAGAATCTTAGAAAAAAAACAATTAAAAATTGTTCTGACTATTCTTTAAAACAATAATGTATTAACATATACTATATTTAAATTTTATACCATTGTTTTATACTAAACTCTTTCTATTCCGAAAAAAATCAATCAATTTTTTGATTGCTTTTGAAAATTCTGACTGTATAATATTTATCGAATATCACAAGGCTTCATTTAATCTAAGATTAATTTAAAATATTGAAATTGTAAAATGTTGAAATTGTAAAAGATTACTCTATTCTTATTTGTCAAGAGCTAATGATCTCTTAATCAAATTTCCAATGTTATTATTAAGATGTTTTTCTTCTATTCAGCATAAAAATTTAACAATATTCTCTTGCAGGATAAAAGATACTTTGTCATTTTTCAATGTTTATAAATTCTATTTCTTAGATTATTTTCAGCTGTCTTATTGTACTATTCAATACAATTTTGTATATATATTTCTAATCAAACAGTTCGTGGTAACGAACTGAAGTAAGGAGCGACCCGGCTCAATAGTAACCAAAACTCAAAAAAATTGAATTTTGATATCAATAGCTATATCAAAAGAATCGCATTTTAATGCTGATTTTAAATATATAAGTTTCAACAAGTTTAGTCTTGTCAAAAGTGTGTCTCTTGTCAGTAACTTTAATCAAAAGTTACGAGCCTGAGAAAATTTGCCTTATTTAGGAAAATAGGGGAAAACACCCCCTAAAAGTCGTAGGATCTTAACGAAAATGATACCATCAGATTCAGCGTATCAGAGAACCATACTGTAGAAGTTTCAAGCTCCTATCTACAAAAATGTGGAATTTTGTATTTTTTGCCAGAAGACAAATCACGGGTGCGTGTTTATTTGGTTTTATTTGTTTTTTTTTTGTTTTTTTTTCTTTTCCCCAGGGGTCATCGTATCGACCAAGTTTTCCTATAATGTCACAAGAGGGCTCATTCTAACGGAAATGAAAAGTTCTAGTGCCCTTTTTAAGTGACCAAAAAAATTGGAGGGCATCTAGGCCCCCTCCCACGCTCATTTTTTTCCCAAAGTCAACAAATCAAAATTTTTAGATAGCCATTTTGTTCAGAATAGTCGAAAATCATAATAACTATGTCTTTGGGGATGACTTACTCCCCCAAAATCCCTGGGGGAGGGGCTGCAAGTTAAAAACTTTGACCATTGTTTACAAATAGTAATGGTTATTGGGAAGTGTACAGACGTTTTCAGGGGGATTTTATTTTGTTTGGGGTGGGGCTGAGGAGAGGGGGCTATGTTGGAGAATCTTTCCTTGGAGGAATCTGTCATGGGGGAAGAAAAATTCAATGACAAGGGCGCAGGATTCCCTAGCATTACTAGAGGAAAACAATGAAAAATAAACATGAAAATGTTTTTTCAAATGAAAGGAAGAAGTAGCATTGAAACTTAAAACGAACAGAGATTATTACGCATATGAAGGGGTTCTAAAAATACTTTAGCATAAAGAGCGAGGTATTTAGGAGGAGATAAATACCTTGCTCTTTATGCTAAAGTATTTTTAGTAACTTCAACTATTTATTCTACGGCCTTTCTGATTCAGGGGTCATTCTTAAAGAATTGGGACAAAACTTACGATTTAGTGTAAAGAGCGAGGTATTAACGAGGGTACAAACCCCCTCGTATACATAATAAAAATATAAGGTTATGAAAGTTTGTTACGTAAGTTAATTCTTAAGTTACGTATATTTTTTACTAATAAAAACGTTCGTTAAAAATTAAAAGTTCTAGTTGCCTTTTTAAGTAACCAAAAAATTGGAGGGCAACTAGGCCTCCTTCTCCACCCCTTATTTCTCAAAATTGTCTGATCAAAACTAAGAGAAAGCCATTTAGCCAAAAAAAAGAATCAATATACAAATTTCATTTTAATAATTTATGTGCGGAGAGCCAAAACCAAACATGTATTAATTCAAAAACGTTCAGAAATTAAAAAAAAAACTAATTTTTTTAGCTGAAAGTAAGGAGCGACATTAAAACTTAAAACGAACAGAAATTACTCCGTATATGAAATGAGTTGTCCCCTCCGCAATCCCCCGCTCTTTACGCTAAAGTTTGACTCTGCCACAATTCTACTTTTTAAAACAATTTAAAGCTTTAGCGTAAAGAGCGAGGGATTGCGGAGGGGAAAACTCATTTCATATACAGAGTAATTTCTGTTCGTTTTAAGTTTTAATGTCGCTCCTTACTTTCAGCTAGAAAAATTAGTTTTTTTTATTAAATTATTTAGATTATATAGCAATAATTATTTTGATTTCAATCTTCTTATATAATTTTTAATTCCTCTTTAATAATTTTTAATCTATAATGAATCATTTTCATAGAATTTTGGTATGTTAATTCTTCAAAATTACCTAAATCTCATTTTTTGATTATGCCTTTCACTTGTTTAAGACGAAAATTGCCTTTACTAAGTTTGTTTCCAAATCAAGACTTTCTTAGTAAATATTATTGTTAAAAAAAGCTAACGTGTCTAACTCATCTTATATTCTTGTTGCATATAGACAATGTGTCTCTTGTTTATGTTCAGCATATAATAATGTGTTATGATGTTAAATACAACTGCATTTTAATTACAATATGCTCACATTACTTTTTAAAGATTAGTTTAGATACCAAATCAAGCTTCGGTATTTATTATAATACTTTTTTTGATAACAGTTATTTGGATTTGTTTTCTTTGTGGCTATAAATTTTTTTTTTAATATAATAAAAATTAATGTTATATTTATATTTAATAAAAAATAAAATAATAAATATTTAATACTTTTTTATTGTTTTAAAAATACATAGAAAAATAAAAAACATGTAATTATGTTTACCTTTTAAGGGTTGAATAACAGAAAAATTGTATTTGCAATTTTTAAGTTTATATATTATAAAAATATAATGATATTTACAGTATATTACTATTGAAGATTGAATACATATTTTACAAATTTATTAATAGTATTCACTGAGTTGTACTCGAGTAATAATAAATATCAAATTTCATTACAAGATATTAAATTGTATATGTATCTTATTATTAAGATAATAAGTATAATGATCTTAAAATAGATATGTTAAAACTTTAGAAGTGTTAGGTACTTATTATAAAGTCAGTAATTATGTAAATTATATGATTTATTGTTTACAATCTTTTATTATATAAAGATTATCAAGAATATAACCATTTATTCCTTAAATCATTTTTCGATAAAACTGTGTTATCGAACAATTTGAGTTCAAGTTTTTAAGAAACTCAAAACTATATTTCAAACATTTTATTTTCTTATTCATATATAAATTACATAAAGAAATATAAATTAAATATTGTATTTATTGAAAAATCATAAAATAACACGTAAATCAATTATTCCTTTGATAATATACATAATAAGTTTAATGAAAATTATATTTCGGTTCTAAATCAGAAATTAATTATTTGGTTTTAAAAAATTATGTCATCAAGAAATTAGCATAAGTATATCAATAAATATGAGATTAAAATATAATCTTTAACTTATTTTTTATCTAAAGATGATTTCACAACATAAAATATGGCTATAAAAATAACACAAGTTTTTCCACATTTAACAATAATACAATTATGAATAGTAGATTTATCTTTTCTACTTTTTACATTAAATACACACTTTGTTAAATAACAATCCTTAGAAAGGCTTAAAATTAATATTATAAGATTACAAATTATTGGAAAAATGTAAGAAGATTTATTTTAAAAAATAAGACTTAACAATATAATGTCATTCACATCTTACTAAACTGGTTTTTATATAAAAATTAGCTATTATATTATATTTGGTTAAAGGATAAAATGTTCTAAAGAATTTACTTATAACAAATCACATTAATATAATATAGATTATTGTCAAAAATGTTATTTGGCTTATATGTTATAACTTAGAATATAACATATATAAACTTGTATTATTTACAGAATCATTATGCTATTTTGAAATATTTTCTCTGTATATTCTATAAAAAAATTTCTTTGTTTATTGGTCACTCTACAAACTAGTATATTTTCTTATTACTTTTTTCATATCTGTTTGCGTGCTATACATTTACTTGTTTAAATTTAAACAACAAGATCATTGCTTATTATATTAAATCTAGATCTATCTCTTAGAATTATGTTATAGATCTATAACCAGTTATAAATACATTTTGTTCATTTATTTGAATGATTTTTTCATTATCCAAATTGAGTGATATTTGCTACCATTTTATATCTGTTTAAATTTATAAAATTGTTTTCAGATAAATATTTATTATAGTTATTATTTTACATCAAATATTCTGTGATCCAAAGAGTTTACATTGTAGACTAGTATTTATTTGCAATTATTTAGACAATAGGTTTAGCTTTTATAGCTAAAACTCTAGTTGCAACGTACATGGATATTATATAGTTAATTATATAATTACTAGTAATTGATATATTCAAACTTTATTCTATTTTAAATCGTTTAAACTATTTATTCTCTAATTAAATATAAAGTTATTAATAATAAAGTTTTATATTATTTATGTTTAAGACATAATTCTATAATTTAATATTTTTTTATTTAGATTTTGAACTATAATTTTAGGAATATTATAACATCTTAGCAAATATTTAGTTTATTTAATAACATTCTATAAATAATATATTACAAAAATAGATAGAAACTGTCAACTGGAGATTCGAACATGCGTCTAAATATGAATTTTTATTTGATTTTAAAACTTCTATTGTAATATATTAATTATATAAAACATTTTATTATTTTATCTTACAAAACAAGAAAATTTTATCATATATAAATAAATTTATTAATATATAGAATTAGCAAGTATTTAGTATATATAAAATATTTTACTAAGTAAATATTAAAATATTTGTAACTATTTCTATTGTATCAAAAAAACATTTCCGTACAAAAACACAATTTTTTCCAAAAACACAATTTCTGGTTCGAATCTTGATATTTGCACATTTTTGCAATAATATTTTTATAATAAGACAAAAAAATGATACCAAAGAAAATTAAAAAATTAAGAAGAGGCAATTGTATTCACCTGTTTAAATGTTATAATTCTATTTATAACTAGTTGTGTTTTTATGCTGTGTTATAAGGATAAACATTTACAACTTAAAAGAGAAAATATAAAGCTTTCATTGCGTTATGATATATTATATTAATATGTAAATATAGATTATATATTATAAATTAGCTAAAGATTTTTTATTCTTCTATTTTGTCGATAAGTTGCCATTGTAGAAAAACATTTAATAGAATCTATAAGAATTTAAGAATAAAAGTATCATTTAATTTCTTTAAATCATTATATAAATTAGTTATCACTTAATTTGGTTTAATTTAATTAGTTCTAATCTTAAAAAATATAATCATTGATATAGAGTTGAGAAAGTTTTTTTAGCAGTGAAAAAATATTTTCCTATAATTGTTATTATTACTTTAACGCTTAAAAGAATTCTTCTACAATATATGATACCATTTTTTATTATTTGTACTGATAAAAAAAAGATACTTACTAATTAAATTAGATAATAATTTTTATCACCATCCTGTTTCATTTATTCTTGTATATTATTATCATACCAAATGCTACATCTTCTAATAATATTATCTTTTCCTTTACAATTTTAACATTTTTGAAGTATTCATAACTAGATAGTATGTTATGATCAAACTTTACATATCTTTTTATATTTCCATTATAAAACTTATCATACACTGGCTCAGATACGATAAATTATTGACCATAACTACTCTTGTATATAATGATAAATTGTTTCAATATATTATTAAATTTTAATTTCTTAAAGTATATATTCTTATTGTAATTATAAAAGTGAATAACCAACTCTTCATTACCTTTAAAACAATTTTGGATATTATTATAAAACTTTTCTCTATAACTGAACAAAACTTTGAATTTTACAATTTCATCTATATCACATGCTAATTTTCTATACTTAGATGATTTTAGCAGTTTATTAATCATGATTTCATATTCATCTATGTTCTTTAATAGCTTTAGATCATCCAATAAATACAGTTCACTTCTCTACATTCCTTTGATAACACTTCTTGACCATGGTGTTGAAAATGAACGATGGAAATAAGCACTTTTTAAAATATGATTTACAAACAATGATTTTAAATGTAATAAGTATGGATTATCAAGAAAAGATTTGCAAGTTTTCATTTCACCTATGATTAATTTTAGATCTTATAGAGCTATTGCAATGTATAAAACTATGAAACTAGGAAAATAACTTCTTTTTTATAGATATACAACTGTTCATTGACCGTTTTATTCTCAAAATTTGAGAACATTCCGATAGAGTTATCGAAATGTATAAAACCATGAAACTAGGAAAATAGCTTCTTTTTCATAGATACACAGCTGTAAAGTGGTCATTTGTTCTCAAAATTTGAGAACTTTCCGGTAAAGTTATCGGAATGTATAAAACTATGAAACTAGGAAGAGCTTCTTTATTTTAAAGATATACAGCTGTGCAGTGGTAATTTTTGTTCTCAAAATTTGAGAACATTCCGATAGAGTTATCAGAATATATAAAACTATGAAACTAGGAAAATAGCTTCTTTTTTATAGATATACAACTGTACAGCAGTCGTTTTGTTCTCAAAATTTGAGAACATTCTGACAGATTTATCAGAATGTAGAAGGCTATGAGACTATGAAAATAGCTTATTTTTTATAGATACACAACTGTACAGTGGTCATTTTGTTCTTAAAATTTGAGAACATTCCGATAGACTTATCGGAATGTATAAAACTATAAAACTAGGAAAATAGCTTCTTTTTTTATACATTTACAACTGTACAGATGTCATTTGTTCTCAAAATTGAGAACATTCCTATAGAGTTATTGGAATGTATGAAACTATGAAACTAAGAGAATAGCTTCTTTTTTATAGATATACAATTGTACAGTGGTCATTTTGTTCTTTAAATTTGAGAACATTCCGATAGACTTATCGGAATGTATAAAACTATGAAACTAGGAAAATAGCTTCTTTTTTATACATTTACAACTGTACAGATGTCATTTGTTCTCAAAATTGAGAACATTCCTATAGAGTTATTGGAATGTATGAAACTATGAAACTAGGAGAATAGCTTCTTTTTTATAGATATACAACTGTACAGTGGTCATTTTGTTCTCCAAATTTTACAACACTCCGATAGATTTACCGGAATGTATAAAACTATGAAACTATGAAAATAGCATCATTATTATAGATATGATAATATTATTAATTCATTATGATAGCTAATCAGGGTGAGATTGATTATTTTTGGTAATTTTGATAATGTTATGGTATAATTACCAGGATTATCCATCCTTATTTCAGGTTGAAATCGACATGCTCTCAACTTTTTCGTAATCTTGAGGTGAGTGAAATAATTTCCAAGACAATCAAGCGAGATACGAAATCCCCACTGGGTAGACAACTTGAAGATTTGAATTTAGTTGGTGATAGTTCTGGAAAGAAAGATGGAACGGGTAACTAGATATGCCTTACCTTTTAGGGTCTTCCAGAAAAGCTACGTATAGCTCAACTAAGCTATTAGTTGAGTTACTAAGAAAGCTAAGGCTCAATCATTTGTATATTATAACAGACGATGTGGGGTAAATTAAAACTAGCCTAGGTAATTTTAATCGTTGTGTATGGGCAACCAATTACATTTTGGAACAACATACATATTAAGATGGGCTGAAGCAAGACCGTAACCAGGACAGGGGGGGGGGTAAAAAAGTAATAAAAATGAATTTAAATAAATTTCTTATATGAGTTTTTTTCGAATCTCAAAAAATTTAATGAAAATGCATATAAGCCAATTTGTGACGCGTTTTGTGTAGTTTCTTTTTGTAACCCCCCTCCCTCCCCCCCCCCTCCAAAAAAAATTTCTGGATACGGCCTTGTTTGTATTCCTCCATATCTCTACTTAATGAAACTATTTAAAAACATTCCGTCTTGTTTCTATTGTTCCTTCGATTTCTAGCTTAGCTTCTAGCTTGCTAAAAATAAATTGCTTTTTAAGAAAAATAAGTCTAGAAAAAAGTCATGAGGGGTTTTAGAAGTATCACTCAAAACCAAATCTGCAGATTCAGAGTCTCTATCCACATTTTAGACTTTTGCAAATATTAAAATTTTCTTACTACCAGTAAAAAATGTATATATTAAAAAGACTCCAAAAAAAGGGAATTTAAATCCACTCCATAAAAATCTTTTAAATCACACTCGCGTACAGCTGATCGGATTTAGTCACATCAGCTCTAAATTTCCTAATCATTGTTGAGTTTTCTGATGAATTTTCTGAATTTTCTAAAATTGTAGATCATTGGAAAGGGATAGGGAATATGGTGTTTATTAGATTTACTGCAATATCTAAGTCTCGAAGGGAGTTTTAAAAGGAACTTAGACTGTCTATAGAGTGTTCAGCCATCGCTGTTGTTGAAGCTTTGCTAACTTTTCGATGGACTCTTTGATATAACTGTCTCTGCGCTGTAATTCGCATATTCTTCTTGAATAAGTTGGTGGGGCCTTAACTTTACCTGATTCAGGAGATTCTTAACATTGAGGCTGCTTAAAAAAGTTTCACTCAGAACTGAGTCAGAAAATCCAGGTTTTTTTTTATAAATTTAAGACTTTTTGCACTTGTAAACAAAATTAATTCATTACCAGTCAAAAATGTATACGTAAAAGACGGAGTGTAGAATTTTGTTGGACCAACCTATTCCAAGGATATGTCTAAGAGAGTTAATATCAAATGCTGCTGCTGCTACTCTTTTTAACATTTTGGTGAGCCTTACCATAATAACTCCTTCCGCAATTATATGATTGTGCTGGTCTACGACGACTTGTTGCTGCCAGATGTTGTTACGTAATAGAAATCCTTGAAAAAATATCCCTCAATTAAGTCAGGGGTGTTTATTTAGAGAGAATGGGCTCAGGTCCCTCCTGAAATCCTAAGTTTTTCATAGATTCCTGGGAGTCTCTAATTCAAATTTTCAAATAAGGTTCAATTTCTTATTCGCCTTTTGGAACAATTGTTTTATCCCGGTTCCCCCGAAAAAAAATCTTATGCACATGCCTGAATTAAGTCTAACTTTTTAATATTTGGCTCCGAGGAGAAATGAAAACAGTGATTCACTTCGGAAATAAAATTTGCCTTCTCCGACTCGTGAAGGATGATTGGATTTAGAGTGAAGGTATCTGTTATTTTGCCTGGGTTTGTATATCTGGCAAATAATTATATAGCCAGGGTATCTTTAATATATTGTTTTGCGTATCTTGACAAACAAAGAAAAATCTGATTTATTTAAAGAAATTTTTCTTTCAGCTTAGAAAAGCAGTGTTATCTTTATAGGTTTTAGTATGCTTATGAATACATCCAGACGCAAAGAGGGATTTGTGAAATCTTCAAAGATTAGTCCTGAGAACAACCACAAATCTAATAAATTGAAGCTTACTTTTTGGCATTTGAGCCTCCCTCAGTATAATCATGAAAAGGAATTTCGCCCTTTTTCAAATTTTAGATATGCGCATGTACGGTATTGTGATTATTCTTTTTATAACTATTATATATACTCTTGGATTTTAATTAAGTAGAGATAATGTTATTTTTAAGTGTCAAAAATGACATTCATATTATCAAAGTTTCAGTTTCATTTTGTCAAAAGGAATGCCATTAATTAACACTCCTTTCAGTAAAGCAATAATTGATTGATAATGAGCAAATTATGATAATTGGTGATAAATATCCATTAATTCTTGATTATGTTGGAGTTAAATAAAATTAATTTTTTAAAGTCCAGCAATTATTGATAAAGTAGATTTATTATCCCTAAAATTGGAATGTAGGAGAAATATCAAATACATGCCAACAAAAAAATTATTGAATCACCCTAGTCATCGAATGATCAGATTTCATAACATCAGGTCTGGAGTGTCTTAAATAAAATTAAAGTCACAATTAAGCTGTTTTGTACGGAAATTCAACTTCAAAGAAAATAACGATTATAGGAATAGAGAATAAGTATAATAGAAAATCAGTATAGCAGGAATTAACTGTCGAGATTTGACACAAAAATTAAAGAAAATCATAAATGGGGTAAAACAGATAATCAAAAAAATATATATTTGTAACATTGATCAATCGTTTTTCTCAATAAATGCAAAAATGGGAAAACTTCTTAATGGTACCAGTTTGAAAACAGACTTGGAGAAGCCAGTTCGGCTTTATGTTTTTTACTTTAGTGGTTGAATTTTTTTTTTAGCTGGTCCAGGATATTTTACAAGGCACTTGAGATGAAGAAACAAAGAGTCACTTGCATATTGTAAGACATCAATTGAAATGAAAGAATTTGAATGTCAATATTCCTTCCAGGTACATAGCAATACTAATGTTCGTTTTTATATTATAGTGTTATTGCAACAATCCCTACATTACTATCATATAATCTACTATTGCAGAGTTTGCCTACCATCGACATTTCTAGTTGCTGATTTATTGGAATTTAAAATACCAAGAATATACAGAAGCTTCTGCTCACTGGACCCAGATTAGGTGTATTCATACTATAACACCGGAATTTTTCAATTTTTTCTTTTGGTTGTATCAAATTTAAGACGTTTTTTGGGCAGTGCCATCTTTTCGTCAATGTTCCCAAGCTGAACTGTGAAAACGAATAAGGAATACTTATTAATTAAATTAGACAACGCTTTCGTCCCTAAAAACGAAAACAATTTACAACCCACCAATTCCCAAGGACAACTACACTTTCAGGAGAAAACTGCGCCTTTATTAAGCTACGCCTTCTTAAGTTGTTTGACACCATATTTCACCTCGTTTTTTTCTTTTGATTTTTCCTCCTCGTTTTTTCTTTTTAAATTTTGTGCCCGCTGCTACCAAAAATTGCAACGTCGCATATGGAGGTATTTTTTTTTACAACCAAAAAGACATATTGGCTCTTTGAGTTTCCACTTAACCAATAATAAAAAATTGCTCGTCCTAGCCAAGTGGTTAGCACGTTAGACTTGAGACACTATGTATGTGGGGACAATATTCCAATGGAAAAAACCCTAAAGTATTCTTCAAATTCTAGGGGAATTCCCTCTCAATTGATGCCATTGTTGAACCCTAGATCCATCCTTAAGAAAATAATTTAGCAAGCTCAACATTTTTTTTAAGATAGAGAAAAGACCATCAATTAAAATTTTAACAAGCCTAGTTTAAAGTTCAAGCCTTATTAATCAGCTTTGCTATAGGCCTATAATTATCTCTCCATATAACAATCTCTCTATAAATAAAAATATTTTTGCCATCTTGTTGGATAATTTGACAATCTCCATAGTAATATTTAAATGTGTCAACTAGTTGACAAAAAAAATTTGCCCCAGAAAACTATTCACTTTCCAACTAGTTGGCAAGTAATTTCTCCCAGGCAACACTTTTACTTTCCAACTACTTGGCAAGTAATTTCTCAGTAAGAAAATGCCTTTCTGGGGCACAGTTTTTCATCAGCTAACTGGTTGATAAAAATTTTTCTGGGGAAAGTTGCTTGCCAACTAGATGGTTAATAGAAGTATTTCTGTGGCAATGTTTGTTTCAAGCTAGTTGGAATGAAAGTGTTCCTGAGGAGAAATTACTTGTCAACTAATTGGAAAAGGAATAGTTTTCTGGGGCAAAGTTTTTCATCAACTAGTTGGTTAAGAAAAAAAATTTCTAGGGAAAAGTTACTTCCCAAATAAATAGTTAATATAAGTGTTTCTGTGGAAATGTTTGTTTCTAGCTAGTTGGAAAGAAAGTGTTAACTGGGAGAAATTACTTGTCAACTAGTGGAAAAGGAATGGTTTTCTGGGGCAAATTTCCTTGTGAACTAGTTGACAAATTTAAATATTACTATGGAGATTGTCAAATTATCCAACAAGATGGCAAAATATTTTTATTTATAGAGAGATTGGATAGTACCTTTTTATGTAGGCTTACATGCTATTTTTTTCCATTTGTCAAAGGGTGGTGTCCTGACCTGTCATGTAGGCAAATTTCAGGGTCCTCTAAAGGGAGAAGAAGTGGAGATGGGTATTTTACAATAAATTCCTGGGACATACTTTAGTCTTTAGACCCATCCCTGAAAGTTTCAACTTCCTAGCCTGAACCCTTTCTGAGATAGCAAGAAGTCAATTAACTAGAATTTTACCTTTTTTCTGTTTTATCCCTCTTTGTTGTTAATGGGATCGAGTAAGCAGGCCTACTCTGTTAATGTTGGCCTATAGGCTAACAATAGACACCAGAGGCCTGCAGCTTTGTTAGACTAGGGTAGTTTTCCATTAGAACAGTTTGGGAGCAATACATTTATAGAAAGTAAAAAGAGCTACATGCTTACCATTTTTTTAGACTAGATTTTAGCCAGCCATTCGGCTGGCAAAATGGGCAGCCAAATGGCTTTGCCCTCTGCTCCAAACTATAGAAAAAGCTCCTGGATGCCTTGATGATGGTGACAAAATACATCCGACCAGAACCAGGGTTGCGAAATTTTCTGGGACTAGTGTCAAATTCAGCAAAAAAGAGACACATTTAGTGTCGGCTTAGAAAATTGGCCAATATACTTTAAAAGTTGACAAAAAAGGCTTTAAATGGTTTTCTCGCAACTCCAGGGCCAGATTTACGTTCTTCTTTTTCAAGCAACAGCAAAGCGGTTCTTCAAATAAGTAAAATTCCATGTAAAACCTCAAATCGCCTAATACGCCAAGAAGAAACAGAATTCCGTACAATTTCTTGGGTTCTCTCGAACCTTCGGTTGTACTGGTTATTCTTTTTCCGAAAACTTAGTAAAGCCTTGTTTTTATTATGGTATTTTCCGGCACCCAAAACTGGCTTTGCCGCTTTTTGAACGACAGTTTTCATTTTCGTCATTTTTGGCAAAAAATTCGTATGGGCAGTCTTATTTCATGAACTGCAGGAGAATTACTGCAACAAGAAACAAAGAGAAAAGTGTGGAACAAGGAAGATCGTCTCAACAGAAGCTGGATTCTAGAGGAGACATTAATAACATACAACAACAATTGCAGAAGATTCTGAAAGAGATTCTGAAACAGTTGGAGTACAACTAAGATGAATGACAAAATGTGTTGTTTAGTTTTTACATTTTCAGCCAAAATGTCTACTCTGTACGGCGAGAAAACGAAAACGGCAATAAAACCTGTCATCACTATGAGCCGCCCCAGCCGTCTCGGCCGGAAACCGCCATAATGAACACAGGGCTTAAAAGATTTGCACAAGCAGACCACAGATACAATGTCTGTCGCTGCCTACACGACTTAATTGCCCTTGCTTCCTTTTTTCCTTCAGTAGCATATCAGATCTTCTGCAAATGTTTGTCGACCATTTCCCACAGACTGATATCGAAAAGCGAGTGAAAGGCGCTTGGCTTGAAACGTGCTTCACATCCTTTTCACCGGGCTTTCGCAGGCGGGTTAGGTAAGGCTGCTCTCGCAAAAATACACAACCACATCTTTATTTTATCCAAACATTAATGTATTCATGAGATCAACTAACTAGGAGATCAAACTTGATAAGGAGCGAAATAATGAAAAGACAAATATCACTTGTTCTGTATAAAGCTAATTTATTCTTCAAAAAACAAAGAAATGTCAAATTCTTTGCAAATAGTGACAAGAGCTCAATCAAATATTGAAATAAAAAAGAAAAACCACAGAAAACCAAAGAGAAAGGCTTTTTGGTGTCAAGAATAGCTTTGGTTTTTCTAAGAAATTCCGCTTCTCTCTGCCCGATCTCTTTCTTTTAAGAAGAGTTCGACGGCGTCTGTAAGAGACAATAAAAAGGCTTATGTAATCGCAATCCTTTTCACCAAAAGCAGAATGGTGCAAAGCAAATGTCTAAGCAAATCCGAAATATTTTGCGTAAGACCTTTACCATCTTCGCGGCTCATGATGGATTGAACCGAAAAACCTAGACAGCATGAAAAGACCTTTACAAGGGAAAGACTGTGCAGGATTTCACATACATTGCATTCCATGTTATGAAGGCTTACAAAAAGGGAGCAGATACAGAATGAATCGGATTCCAATTCAGAAGTGGTATACAGAGGTCCAACCACACCCTGGGTTCAAAAAAGGCCAAGTTTTTCAAGAAAGAAAGGAGAAAATTTCAAGAATGTGAGAGTACGAAGGGAAACTTTAATGCAGAATTCCTGTACAAGAAATCTGTTTAAAGCTTCAGCTTTCATTTTTGAAAAAATAAAAATCAATTTTTACTGGTTAATTATTTTGGAGAAAAGAAAAACTTCGACTACTGCAATCAAATTTCAGTTATTTGGTTTTCTGATTTATCAGTCAAATAGAGAATTCATTCTCTATTTGCTCATCCTAATCGCCAGTCTTGCAGTACCACCTCGAAAAGTTGTTAAGTGATATTGGTGGAATCTGCCACCGATCCACCGAAGCAGCGCTACGAGTAACCATCTGCTTTACATGGATGAGGGAATCCACATGTTTTCACTTACAACCGATTTCGCAACTTAGTTTTAATGTTTGTTGGTTGAGAAAACTGTCTTTCGACACCAGCACTTGAGTGAGGTAACGCGCATAAGTTCAGCCAAAAGTTTGATAGTTCAAAGGTTTTGAGAGTGCCGTTGGGATTCTTCACATCTAACAAGAGCTTCCAAAAATAAGATGGTGAGGACACTAGCTCTTCACCACCAAACTTCAGGATCATTTCTTCTTTGAAATCTGGCAGGCTCAGCCACTGGTTTTAGAGAGTGTCTCTAGCAGACTAACTCGCTCTGGCTTTTCCCCAGGAGTTTGCTAAATCTGCTGGTCAAAGGATTAATCGTTTCAAAAGTTCCATTCACGGCAACTTTCAGGGCTAAGTACTCGAGAGTTTGTAACGTCTTATCTCTATGATTGACCCGCTTTCTCATCTGCTTCACCAGTTCAATGTAGAATCCCAAGCACGTCAGCCTAAATTGTTCAACAGCTTCCCCTGATGTTCCTTGTTTATTCAGAAAAGCTTCTGTATTTGGACAACACAACACATCTTTCACATCTTTGTAGTTCGGGGCTCAAGAGGCAACTCAAAAGCATTACTTCTGTTCAGGATTTCTAGTTTCATGAAGCTCTTGATGGCTTTCAATGTCGATCTGAAGCTTGTTATCAAAGTGTGGATCATTGTGTCCCCAGACTGGAACTGTACGTTCAAGGTATTTATCTTACCAAGCAAAATGGCAGATCACCAGACATTGGCTGTCAATGGACACTCAGTTTATCACCAAAGGCTGTTTATACAGTGCATAGTGATGCACTGTGTGTGTGATCCAGTTTACAAAAATTTGTTAAGAGAGTCCATAAGGTTAGATATGAAATTATGTGCCTTGAGGGTAGATTTAAACAATGGCACAAGAGTCAGAACTTGTCATAACCATTAACAGAACGACGAGAAAAACCAATGTTTCATTAGGTCAGCAATAACCACGAAAAAAAAAATACTGTTGATATGTCAGATTTTACAGCCGAACTAGCAGGCCTTCCTCAGCAAAATAGAAACCTCACTTTTTCACATCTTCATGGCAATGGTATAAAGAGGTCAATACAGAGTCCTTTCACATTTGAAGTTCTTATGTTTAGGGATGTCAGAGAATCACAACTGAGACACTGAGTGGTTACACAACTAATTCAATCTGAAAAACTGTCCTAACTGAAATAACTATGTAAACATTATGTTAAAAAAAGGGTGACCACATCTTGGTTAACTGATAGGTTTGTAGGTATAGAATCTACAATACTCATAAAATGAAAAGCTGGCCTATACCCTCACGTAGAGATGCATCAAACTGGAAAATGAGGAAAAAACCCAAGTTGGTCAAGTTAGCATTGCATTCGGCCAACCTGCTTGTTTACATATTTGTGGCGATTTTAGACGCTTCATAACTTGTTTTGTGTGCATAATCTTGGAAACCTTGGTTGGTTTCAATAATAAACTTCTGTTTCTTCTTTAAACAGTACACCAGGTTACAGTATGTTAAGTGAAACATTTTTAACTGCCGTTCTTGCATCCTTTCATCACTTTTGGCAAAAAGCACATTTCGTTAGTTAGCACTTGGTACACTGGATGTGATGTTCAGTCTATGACAGTATTACATGTTCTTGACAGTTAACAGAGAATTTTCTAGTGGGTTAAACTGTACCCATATGGGACAGGGTTCACCCTCTCAAATGCATGTGAACCTAAACTGCATATTTACTAAAAGCCTAACGTCTTAATTCAGGAAATCAACTGAGGTTCACCCTCGTCCAAAAAATGATCAAGCAGCAGCAAATCGGATCTGGATCAGATAGTTTGCTCGTAACTATTATCCAGGCCGCACCTCTGCATACTCCTGTAGACTACAAGTCATAAAAGACCTTAAGCTTTTACTTACCAGCAGTTATACGCTTGCTTCAGTTCTTTATCAAAAAAACTTTTCTAAACTCTCTTGAGCAAGTCACATGTTCCACCACGTTTGAATTTTCGTGCTTTTGAAAAGGAAAGTAGTCCGGATACGATAAAAAAAATCCCAAAGACGAAAACGAACCTGAAAGGCACAAAACACAAATTAAAAGAAGTTGCAGGTAAGAAAAAACTGAAAATAAATACATATAGTGTTGATTTTGAAAATATGCCAAAGTGTCCTTTTTTCCAAAAAGTGGCATATTTTCACCCAATAGTGGCACGGTGTTACCCAGAGTGAAAAAGTGTCAAAAAAGCACTAAAAGTGTCTTTTTGGCAACCCTGACCAGAACTGCAACGTTCTCGTTCAATAGAAATGTCCCCTGAGTGTCCATATATGTCACACTTAAACCCTGTCTTAATTGAAGTATCGGCTTGTCTTAATTGGGAGATAGGGGTAATAAGTAATATTACCCCTACTTGAATTAAGTAATAAGAATTGCCAATTCATTCACATCTGCAAAATGTATCCTTGTTGCTTTTGTTTTTTATCAAACCATCCAATCTTCCCTGTTAAGAACGCAGGAGATATTCGATTTAATATTAACAGTGAATCAAATTTAAGTACCCCTGGTAAGAAATCTGTACCTACATAGATATAAACTTTCCACTTTCTCCCCAAAAGGGAGGATATATATAAATATATATATATATATATATATATATATATATATATATATATATATATATATATATATATATATATATATATATATATATATATATATATATATATATATATATATATATATATATATATATTTTAAAAAGGAAGTTATGCACAACTAATATTTACGAAAAGGTAAATATAGAGGATGAGAATTTAATTGAAAAGACTGAAGAAAAACTTTTTAAAAATTTTAATATTAAAATAAATGACAATGATAAAAAGCTTCCTTTCCTATATTGGACTGTAAAATTTCATAAGAATCCCCCTAAACCACGGTTTATTGCTGGAGCAGCTAAATGTCCAACCCGCATTGCTGCTACTGACCTTTCTTTAATTTTAAAGGAAATTGTAAATAAACTTAAAACCTATTGTTCTGGTATTAAAAAATTTTCGAATTTTAATCCATATTGGAGTGTTAATAATTAACTGCAGTTGATAGATTCTTTAACAATGGTTTCAGCTAAAAGAATTGAGTCTTTCGATTTTGCGACAATGTATACTAATTTATCACTTAATGTAGTGTTTGATAATTTAAAAACTGTTATCAAGAAATCTTTCCTCTTATCTAGTAAAAGGTTCTTAAAAATAGACATTTATAATAAAAAAGCTATATGGACAAATTGCTTTAATACTACAGTTAACTTGAGATGTTACAGCTTGGATATGATTTTTGAGTTATTGGAATTTGTTTTATACAATACTTATATAAGATTTGGGGGTGATTTGTACAAGCAAATTGTGGGAATTCCCATGGGGGGGAGTGCCAGCCCATTTATAGCTGACTCGTTTTTAAGTCAACTAGAATATAAATATATGATGGATAAGAATAATCCAATTAATTTAAAACATGCTTTGTCAAATAATAAAAGATATTTAGATGATATTTTGGTCTTAAATTGTAAGGATTTCATTGATATTTCTAAAAATATATATCCATCAGAGCTTATTCTTGAGCCTAGTCATGACGCTGGTCATGAAGATCATTTCTTAGATTTAAATATTAATATTTGTGATAATAATAAATTAAGTTTTAAAATGTATAATAAAACGGATGATTTTGATTTTGAAGTGATTAGTTTCCCATTCCCTGAAAGTAATATACACTCAAATATCACATATTCAGCGTTTTTCTCACAGTTACCTCGTTATGCAAGGATTTGTAGTAATTATATTAATTTTAAAAATAGATGTAAAATCTTAAGCCAAAAATTGATACCAAGAGGTTTTTCTGCAAATAAATTAACTTGGCAATTTAAAAAATTTAGTTTTCATTATAACGAACGTTTAAATAAATATCAAAAGAATTATCTAGAAATACTTAAAGAAATTTTCAACTAATTTCGGAGGTTCGAGAAATGTTGTCGCAGCGCCATTTATTTTGAATTGTGTTTCTAATTGAGCGGATTTTCTTAAAAATTAGCCACATGGTAAAAATGAATTCTATAATTGTTTAGTTCATTCAGGTTTTTTGCAATGTGTTAATATTTGTGATTTGGTAAAATTTATAATATTTAATATACCTATTGTTGCTAAAGGTAGGGATATATTAACAGGATAAGCTTGTTTTGGTTTTACTTGGTTGTTTTACATTTGCTGTTTTTTTTTTCTTTCATAGGCATATATTTTGGGGGTGATACCTGACGCGGGGATGCCATGGATATTCTGTGGTAGCCACAACACTGTGCTGGGTAGAGAATCTAGAGTGGCGAAACCCTATATAGGCCAGTGTATTCTCCTGATGAGCCCTTATGTTGGGTGTTGCCTCTGAATTATTTGTCTATATTATTTTTTCTATTGTTTGGTAAATGACGACTTATACTTATTGACGACATGACTGCCTGTCCATGGATTATTCTTTATGGTTGATTGTGTGTGGCTATGCTGTTTGACCTATGTGATTGTATGGATGAGTAGGGTTAAGGCCTCATTCAAGTGCTGGTCTATATTAATCACTAATTTAGGAAAACAGTCTTCCTTTTCTCCTTCTGTCTCTTTTTTTTGTGTTTGTGCTGTTGCATTGGTGATTTCTCTTTTCATGATATATATATATATATATATATATATATATATATATATATATATATATATATATATATATATATATATATATATATATATATATATATATATATATATATATATATGTATATATATATATATATATATATATATATATATATATATATATATATATATATATATATATATATATATATATATATATATATATATATATATATATATATAGTGGAAATATATCCACTCTTCAAGACTAGATTAGCTAATACTCCAAACACTTGTATAAAGAAGAAATAGAGATAAGCCCCCTCAAGAGTTTAAAACACCACCTTTTTCATGAAAAACTTATATGCCGTCGTGATATAACCGGCTGCCTAAAAATTTTGATTATGTGGGTTTTGAGAATTGACGGGCTAGGAAGGGAGGAGGGGATTGTTGCTTTACAATTACTTTTGACTATTGTAAAAGGCCCTTTGATTTTTCATCAAATGCACCATCGAATGTTCGAATAAGCCATTTAAAAATTTCTATTGGTTACATTTCAGACAAATACGACATATGAATGAGGGGAGGATCCACCCTCCCATCACTTCAAATCTTTAAAATAGTACTTGAACTTGTGGTTACCAATCGAATGAGCCCATTCCAAGATGTATATAATCATCCTTTCTATAAGAACTTTATACGCCCTTTGGGCAGAAGAACCCTTACTCTTAGGGCTGCGAAAGGGTTTGGGTCTTCATCCTCAAAGATATTGTTTCCAGACCTTTTATTTACGCTGAACAAAATGGCTATTTTAAAATTTTTGTAGTACTTAGGGGGATTCAGGATGTGGAAAAGGAATTATGTTTGGATGTGTTTTTGGGAATTATGCTCTTTAATTACTTTTGACTATTAACAGAGACACTAGCCCTTTCAATTTCAAGTCAAATGAGCCAGCTTAGAAATTTTTACGACAACAAATGGCCAGGTAAAAAAAAATATCCATCAGATATGTTTCAAGAAAATAAAAGGCTAGAGGGGCATTATCCGCCCTTCAATCACTTTGAATCTTAAAAAGGGTAGTAGAACTTCCGATTAATAATGTAATAACATCCTTCTGAAGTTTAAATGACCACCCTTTCTCTAAGACTTTATATGCCCCCATGACATAACTTACAACCCTTGCCCTGAGGGATGGGGGGGAGGGTATTATCCTCACAAAACACACCCTTTTGATTTTCAACCATTTGAGCTCTTTTTGAAGTTTCTACGACAACAAATTCATCTCAAGTTCAACTCATGCATTTCGAAAAAAAACAAGGTGGCAGGATATCTACCCTCTGTTCACACTGAATCACAAAAAGGGCACTAGAGCTTCTGAAAAGCGCAAAGTCTTTTCCTGAAAAAGCCTCATTGAAATTATTGCTCAAATAAGGTTTTCTTATGCAAAATTGTTATTTTCTTTTTTGCTGTGGATAGCTTCGTTTTTTTCCGTGTCCTTTATTTTCCCGTATTATCAAATAGAGACGGTTTAGAAACATACTTATCTGTGTGATATTTATACATATTATTTCTCCTTATTTTAGTTCCAGCAATTTCAATTTAAGAAACTCATTTATCGACAGCATGAGAAAATATAAGAAAACGTGGTAGTTTACAGCCAGTTGAAAAACAGAATAAAATTTCAAAAACAAAGGCAATCTTCACGTTCAGCCGTGTCTTCAATAAAGTTTTCAGGCAAAGTTGGTGTACTTTTTTAATTTTTCAGGGCAACTACAATGAAAAGGCCTTAACTAATTATAGTGTTTGAAATGGAAAAAATATGAAGATGTATAAAGGTAATAGATTGGTATTATGTGAATTTTTTTAGGTAATTGGGGGACCACTGTTAGTTGATGGGTTGAAAAATGAAATTTAGATTGGATCAAATTTTGAGTGAGGGTATATTTGTTTTTTCACGTCTACTGGACTCCCCTTCTAAACATCATTTTGTCAGGCCCTTGACAAATACTTAGTTCAGAAAAAAAAGTTCAAATATGGTAAAAATCCCAAAACTAAACGAGAGGTCAAATCCAAACCTTTTCTATTTACAGAACAAATATACATGTTTAGCAAGTTATTTTATGTACGACCCGTTTCTCATGAGCTTTGTGATTAATACCATCCTAGAAAGCAAATTAATTTGACTCTTCGACAATTTTAGAATAAATGGATATCTTTAAAATTTTGATCAAACGTCTCCAAAGGTTAAAACCTCCAAAGGTTAAGTTTCCTTCTCTTATGGATTTCTGCTTGATTTTTCAAAATTATTTTGCTCAAACTAAGAGTTTATGCAAAATCTTTTGGATTTTACTTTTTGGTTTGAACTTTTTGCTTTATTTGTCAAACTTCCTGTTTTCAATAATATAATTCAAAAGAGGCCATTAACCATTTTCATTTAAAGGGCAGGTAATAATCTTGTCAACAGAAAAAAAAAAATCGGCTTATGTAATTTAAAATGCATTATGGTGCAAATATTAAATATTAGTGGAGAACACTTTCTTTTTGATTTTTTCAACTTTTATCATGACCACATTTTTGGACAAGCAAGGCTTTACCGTATGCAAGGTGCAATACATTAAATAGATTGGACTAATTGACAGTGTTTTCAGATCGACGCTGTTTTGAGGTAAAGAATTCTCTATACTTTTTTTTACTGATACTGACAAATGTCCTTAGAAATGGAGACACAACCTAGGTTTCCCGGTACCCAGGGGTATATCTTGTGGAGACAGAAAAGTTATGTATTGCCAAGAGGGTCAGTTTCCGAAAATCAAAGACAGAGAACACAAAAAAAGAATCAGTCAGTCAGTCAAAGATCGTGCAACACCCTGGTTTCATCTTTGGAGGTAAAGCTATAAAGAATATTGATTAATCCCATCTTCTCAAAATATATTTCTCACCATCCATTCACGCGGTAGATATTCTCGAATGGGTCTGGTCCTTCTGGGCAAGAAAGCATGGTGAAATTATACCATCTATGGACACAATGCCATCCATCTCAATTATACTTCTCTGCAAATTTTACACAAACCTTGTTCCCAAAAATGAATGCCCGTGTTCTGCAGGGCTCATAGAAAGCTGTTTATACTCATCCAAAGGGTTAATAATACGGCCTCTACAGATATAACAGGATGTCAATGGATATTCTTCTGAGTATCCACCATTCTTACTAGCTATATACTAGTATCACCGTTACGGTAGGTAAAGAAACACCTCACAAGGGATAGTCAATTCCTATGTTTAGACAGCATGATTGCACTAAGGTCATTACTAAAATAAAAATACTACAGTTGCCAACAATCTATGAAAAGGGTCTGAGCCTTATATCTCGAATCGGCAAAAAAATTGTTATAAAGGGTATTTTCAATTACAACAGCAGAAAGAACTTTTTTCCCAAAGAGCTTGGTGACTTTTTTTCCACACCTGGTAAGCATGTGTTTTTTCAGCATGGTCAACATGTTTTGGTTTATCCGTAATAGATTTTCTGTGATTTTTCTGCTAATTAGACTCTAGTATAAGCTAAAACGAAGCAAGTTGGTATAGATTAATAATATTTTTTTTTATTGAGGGGGGGGGCTGAAATACTACGCCTGCACGGTGGAAATTTGGCAATGGTTGCATGACTTTCACTAGTTTTAAGTTTTATTATTGAATTACGAAGTAAACATAGAGCATTCACTAACTGCGCATGTACCAATAAGATGATTGAATATAGACTTGTCTCACATTAAGAGTTAATCCTCTAAATAATCATTGCGATAGTAACTTATTCTGCATTTTTTTCAGGCGCTTATAATATCCACTGGATTGAATCAATATCCACTGAATTGAATTCCACTGTCTTGGAAAAATTTCCCTACTGTTCCTAAGTAGTGTTTGTTTGCACTTACCATGCATGCACTTATTCCCCACCCCTGCGTTAATCATTGGCTATCAAGCAATAAACGATGTCGTATGGGTCACGTGACATTGTAACCCTATGATTCAACCGTAGAATTTTACTATTTTGCCCGTAGGATTTCGATTCAGACCTCTAAGCAGTGTAAGTAAAATAACTAAAATTTCGACATTCTTAAGAATCCATTTTTCATATTCTATACTCGAGTTAAGTTTTTTCAATAATTGTATAAGTTTTCAGATGTGGTATGACTTAGCTGACAACACTGATTTGCATCTTTAAGTAAGAGTTTTAGGGTCTATTCCGAAAATTGGAATAGGTTTAATATTCAATCCCACTCATATAGCAAGCTTATGAAAAATGATATTGCACTTATGCTATAAATAATTAACGCTTAATGCTATAACCTCTTTTGTTCTAGATTTACTTTCGATTTACAATCAACTCAAAATCTATTATAACAAAATTTTCACGAGTTTTACCGACCGAAAGCGTTAAGTACAGGTCTCCCCCACAGTCAAAAGTATAACGTCTTTTCAACAATCGACGGTTTAAAAGGCGTTTTATATATTTTTTTGCTAATCTTCGACATTTTGGAAAATGTCATAAAATATATGCCGTATTTCCATGACCTTACTGCATATTTCTTTTGAAAAATCAAAATTCTTCTTCAATAATTTTATTCGGTTCTTAAAAGTGTCCTCTAGGCTTTTCATACAAGCCTAGATACTCATGAAAACGCCCAAAGGTTTTTTGGGGTTAGGATGCTCATCCATAGACCAGAAGCTATTATCAACGCAAAAGTACTGTATACACTGTCATTTCATTTAAAAATTCAATGCATGAAAACGATGCATTTTCGCGAAAGAAAAGACACAATTTTAGAGATCAGAGCGGGGATATGTCGAATCCACTAGGTTAACAATCTTAAACCAAACAGCCTATATTGAAAACAGAAATCCAGCAGAAAAAGGAACGGAAAAGGCCATTAATATGAGTAGTGCAACCCTCATTTAACTCCCCAAAACAATTACTGGCATTGGCTCTTCAATGAATACGCAATATATTTTCAATTGAAATTATTCTTTACCCGATGGTCAATATATTTGACAGAATGAATTATTTTAGTCATTTTATAATTATTATTACCTCGCCATTAGTGAGCATATAGATACAGTAAACCCTAACATTGGGGTTTTTGGACAAGCAAGATCCCCTATCCTATTTTTATCAGGTTCACTCTATATATAAAAAAGTCCTAGCTACATTTTTCAAGTTATAGCATTAATCCGCAAACATAAAATGGCGGGCCCAGAAATAGGTCTGTCGAAACTGTTTTTAAACATAACCACAAAATCGCTTTTCCTCCATGGCATCCCCTTCTTAAAAGGGGATTCTTAAAGTTGAAAGTATACAATAGTTGTTCGTGTATAATAAATGCTCTTCATTAATTATTTTGATAAACATAGTTATGTATTTATTTTAATTTTCTCTATCTTGTACTCCGTCCCTATGAACTATCCCTAAATCTAAGAACAACAAGCAGTTTGCAAGAATACAAAGAAACAATATTTTATTGATTAAATTTATATTAAAATATAAAATAAAAAAAATGTTCTTGTATGTTGAGTCAGGAAGAGGTTCTTTGGCAGGACAGAGGCCACATAATTGCACAGCTTCAATGAGCAGTAAATTCGTTAGTTGAAGGATGAGCAAAAAAGAAAATTAAGGTTTTTTAAGGTTTCTATTTTTTTTAGTAAAATATAAAAAGGGGAGCAAAAAAAATATACGCGAATTTTACTGAGATTCTATTTAACTTGAGGTTTAGAACCCTTGTTTTTTTTTATTTAAACTTTAAAATTATAAGAAACCAGTTCTGCTGCACTGTCTTTTTATGTAAAAATAAGCGTCTATACACAAAAAGACGAATGCAACAGATAACAGGCTTATACAGAGTTACGAAATTTACTGCCCAGCTACTTCATTATCTAGAAAAGAAAAGGAAAGTCAATCATTTGCAGACAATAGACAATATGTTTTTCCGAACTAAAACATTTATAAAAGGATAAATTTTGAAGACTGTCTAAATACATTACAAGAGCGATAACCTCAAGATGGTTGCGATGTCTGGTCAAAATGTTTTTTCTTCATATGTAGTTATGCTTGCTATTAACAAATCCTTTTAGACTTTCCTGGAACATTTTGTGATATAGGAAAATCACAGATACAAATGTGTTCCTTAAATCTAAATTAGTTAATACAAGAGAAATGCTAAATGTGAAAATGAGCACTACCTAAGGAGGGGCGGGGGTAGCATAGATTAGTTTTTGGCGGAAAAAAAATTTTCTGGGCAAAAACTTTCATGAGTAGATAAGGTGTGATTTAAAAAATTTACATTTTCTAAGAGCCCCACGAAGATAAAACCATCAAAAAAGTGATGAAGAACTAACATATTAAACAATATATATATATATATATATATATATATATATATATATATATATATATATATATATATATATATATATATATATATATATATATATATATATATATATATATATATATATATATATATATATATATATGTATATATATATATATATATATATATATATATATATATATATATATATATATATATATATATATATATATATATATATATATATATATATATATATATAGAGAGAGAGAGAGAGAGAGAGAGAGAGAGAGGGGGGGGACTCTCTCTATCTATCTCTCTCTCACACCCAAAAATAGACAAAAATAGAGAGAGAGACAACAATGTTAATTTATAAATACTCTCTAGTTGAGAGAGAGAGAGAGAGAGAGAGAGAGAGAGAGAGAGAGAGAGAGAGAGAGAGAGAGAGAGAGAGAGAGAGAGAGAGAGAGAGAGAGAGAGAGAGAGAGAGAGAGAGAGAGAGAGAGAGAGAATCAAAAGAATACCATTGCCAACTAGAACAATTCACCGTAATGTTAAAGTTGACCAAAAATATAGACAAACAGGTCAAAATGATTTGTTGTCTAGTGAAACTATTAGTACTGAATATATTGAAACTGAAAATTAAAATGAAAATATCACTGACTCAAGCTTCCCTTTGATCTTCAATTTTTATACTCATAAAAGATCGCCGGCCCCTCGTCTAAATTCTTGTCTTAAATCTATTCTAGTCTATCATTGTCAAATACTAGTAATGCTAAAATATCATAATTTAATTTTATAAATGCATGGTTCAAGTTCAGGACAGTATCTAAATTTAAGCCTGGCTAAAAATTTGAACCAGAGACTTGAATTAAGAGTGTTTGCAATTACTATTCAGGATCATGGCTGCCCTCAGCTGTTTTGTGGATATTTTATTATGATAAACTATCGCTTTCCGAACAAATCTTCTTCAATCGTCTAAAGAAAGAAATTAAACGAATTTTTGGGGTAGGGGGCATCTGCCCTGGAATTGATATTTGAACTGATGCAAAAAAAAAAGTTTTACTCTGTCAGCTATACTACTTTCGCTAAAATATTTACATATTCGTTTTAAAACAGTTTAAAAGAATCGTTTAAACGAAGCTTTTAAAACAATTTTTACAAAATCCTTTAAAAAAATGCTTAGAAATTCGTTATAAGGTTTCATTAAAATATCTAGTTTTTATAAAATTAGAAAGCTATTCGATAAAGAAATTTTCTACCCCATTTTTTGCCAGATTTCACTTGGTTGGTTGGCAATCAAGTAAGGATATTTCCTCATTCAAGCGCATTTTTCTCTTTCTCTTTCAGATTTTCCTTTTTAATTAAAAAAAAAAGTTTTGACTATTGTCCTATTATATTCATTTCCCGAACGATAAATTTATAATAAAAAAGAAGGGAAATAAAAAGAGAGGAAAGCCTTATAAAAATGGGGGAAGCTTTTAAAACACACCTTATTCTCAGGGGTTTTTTAATTTTGGCTTTTGCATTATATCTCAAAGCGTCCATTACATGGTGCAAAGTAGCATGTGGTAGATTTATCATGCATGCTTCCTGCAGGCGTTCTCCTTTGGATTGTGCTTTGGCTGTTCTTTCAGCTCCGGCCAGGTCACAGAAACAATTTGAATTTTGCCAATACTGCCATCTTTGGTTGATTGGCGAACGATACGTATTTGGAATATGGAATGGGATCGGGAACTGCTGCGGTTTAGATTTGTAGAAGCATATCGCAAGTTTTTTCTTCCCACCTGAAAAATTGTGAAAAGGGGGATTTGAGACATGATAAATTTTGTTCTCACAATGGCCGTTAGTTTCAAACACTGCCAAACTTACGTTTAGCGTATAAAAAATAGAGCAATAAAAAAGCTAAAAGAAAATGTACTAATCTAGATAGATGACAAAAATGAAACCAGGGAAAAATATCGAAATGTTAAACTTGAAACATCAAAATATCGAATATTGAATATGAACTATCAGCATATTGAGTTTTAAATATCGAATAAAATCTGGAAGTGCTACTGTTTAGGTTTGTACAGAGCATATCATAAATTTTTATCCCCATCTGAAAATTGTAATAAAGGTGGTTTAAGACCAGATAAATTTTGTTCTCAAAATGGCCTTCACTTGCAAACATTGTCAAACTTCTGTTTAGTGTCGAAAAAATTAAGGTAATAAAGAAGCTGCAAGAATACATACTAATCAAGATGGATAAAAAACAATGAATGCCAGTAAAAAATATCGAAATATAAAACTCGAAACATTGAATATCAACTATCAAGCTGTTTAATTTTAAATATTGAATGCAATCAGGAAGTGTTGCTGTTTAGATTTGTATAGGGCACATCATAAATTTCTATCTCCATCTAAAAATTGTAATAAAGGAACGTTTCACATGATAAAATCTTATTCGCACAATGACCGTAACTAACAAACACTTTTCATAAAAAAATAAACAAATAAAAGAATAATAATTGGAACCGAAAAAAATAGACTAAGGTAGATAAACGAAATAATAATAATAATAATTTATTTGTTACCCGCTTGTTTTGACAATTTAAGCGGAGTAAAAACATTAAGGAAAGAAAAACAAAATAACACAAACAATACAATTAATGAAGTCTAATGAAAGGGCGGTAAGGACCCAAGCGTTGACAGGCATCTAGAGTTTTTTATAAACAAAAATAATATCAGTGGCACAAAACTTTCTGATAATCTTCTGATTTCTATAAGAACGCTCGCAACATTGCGAATGATCGCAATATGTAGAATAAAGTCTGGATAAAGCCTTTCGTGAAAATCTGCCTCGGTTCGGGACAATTTTCGCGTACCCAATTTTAAGCTTACTTTTGATATCATTAAGCCCACAAGATCGAAGAGCCGATAAAGACGAACAAATACTAATACCAAGCCACCGAATCGAAGAAACGAGCTTAACTGAAAAATAACCACGATCAAGATCACTACTTTGATGCTTAGCATTAAAAAATAAATATTCACATTTTTCAGTATTAAGTTTGAGGCCGATTTCCTCAAAAGATTTAGAAACAAACTGGGTCGACTTAATTAGGCTAGTATTTAGTGTGGCTGATCGAAAGTAAATCATCTGCATATGCAACATACGAATGATTAACTAGGACTAAAAAACATGATGGATTAATACGTGGCAAAACAGAAAAAGACAAGCATTAAACAGACAAGGGGATAAGACTCCTCCTTGCCTAAGACCAGAACGGATAGGGATATTACCAACGTAGGTGTCACCTGACTTGAGTCGAACATGTGAATTAGCATACCAAAAACAAAGAGTTGATATAATAGACACATTTGCACCAAGTTGGATTAAAGAGTACCAAAGTTGGCTATGGCATATTGAATCAAAAGCTTTTGTAACATCGAGTGCACAAAACTGAACCTCAAAACCATTTTTAGGCGCTTCAAATAATACTATAGCACGATGAGCATGTTGGCATCCTATATACGGCTTGAAGCCAAACTGATTAGACATATAATCTACATTAGATAGGAGATCAGTGAGAGAAACATATTCAAATACTTTACTTAAAGTACTAGCAACCGTAATAGGCCTATACGAAGCGCAACTAGTTGGATCCTTACCACGTTTCAAAATTGACGTAATGTTACCAACTAAAAAAGAATCAGGGACTAAAGAAGAGCATAAACACATCTGAAAAAGTAACTGCAAGTGATAAACTAATTACTCCGAATCGGTGTTGAGGTGAAAAGCAATGATGCCGTCTATATCATAAGATTTCGATTTAAGTCTCTCTACACTTCTTTTGACAGGGTCAACGCAAACGGAAGGGTATATGACATTGAATGATTTTCTTATGCAACAGGCTAGAATAGAGCTTGGCAAAACGAAAATGGACCGCATATATCACTGTATCGAAAATGTTACTATAATGATTGATCCATGATAGATTAGGGATTCGGTCGGCCGTAGGCAACCTATCGAACTTCGCGACATTAATCACTTTTTTCCACTGGCTAGGAGTCTTTGGAAATTCGGCACCCATTATACCTAATTTTTCGAAGATAGTGTTTAAAATCAAGCTTTTTTCTTTGTTTAATATTGAAAATGTTACCCCTTAAAGGGCGGCCGCAAGCTATCCAAATTTTTAACCACAATTTAGCCCGATTTTTTATTATTTTGAGCTCTGGGTTATTCTTCCAAATTGAACTTTTTGTTTTTGCTCGAAAGCGACAAAGGGCAACAGCTACCTCTTCAGACCTCTTTAAGCACGATACAATGTGGCTATAATAAATATTAAACTGAATTCTGGCTTGTGGGGACCCAAAAGTTGTACACAACACATTAAAAGGGACTTTAATCGTTGATAGAAGGCAAACAACTGTGGAAAAATAAAGAGGTCAATCAGCTTTGTTCCCTTCTATTTTAGAAATCCACTTCCTAGAATTAGGACGAAGGTTCTTTCCAGCAGTAGCATTAAGGGTAACAGTGAGGGATAGGGGGAGACGGTCATAATCATGCTCATCCTGATCAACATGGACTTCGCCACAGATGAGACCAGAAGAAACGATACAATGGTCAATGTCCGAAAATGAGCCACTATTATGGATATAGGAATGGGAGGCATCTTTCTTCAAAATTTTTTAACTATTCGGTAGGGAATCTAAAAGAAGCTCAGTCCGCACTGATGAAGAGTTAATGTTACTGTTCAGATCACCGATGAATAACCAATCCAGTCCATTACTCTCAATGCCATTCAAAAGACTTTTTATTAACGCGCAAGATTTTGTAAATTTAGTTAAACTTTGGAGAGATTTTTGGTCGCAGGGGAGATAAACATTAATGAGGACAAGGTTGGCAAGACGGGTGGCAATACAACAATCACTCTCGTGATAACATAAAGGGGGTGGTAAAAACAGCGTCTTTTTTATTAAACATGCTATGCCACCTGATGGTCTGCCAGAGGTTTTGCGTGCACTTTTAGAAAAAACTAAGTGTTCGTTACTTCTCCTTAGGGAGTTTAAGCTCACTAAAGGTAGGAGATGTTCCTGGAGGAACAAAACATCAAAATTTTCTAATTTCCGATCTAAAAAAATGTCTTTATCCTTAGTACCGTTAATATTGAACGAACATATAGTGAAGTTAGTCCTAGTACTCATTTTCTTGCACAGGACGATCGATTCGACAGAAGTTCACAAAGAATTCGGCATTTCATTGAGAATAAGACATAATTGCCTTGACAGTTGGCACATTTTTCCGAATGAATGTTTACAAGCTTTGAGGCGAAGCTAGAATAAGCCACATCATGAATAACAGGAACCTCGGTAGGCAAAATAATCACGTATGTAGGCAAAGACAAATTTTCGTTGTCGCAGTTCTGGAAGATTTCCATCATGTCCTTAATTTGACGGTAATTAGCTTGATCGCCTTGGCGTCTTTGTACACATTCACCCTCGTACACACGAGACCAAAGTTCTATTTTAACACTTATTTCATATTTACTTAACTCGAACTCCATTGCTAAACGTGCTCTACAATAAACAGGGCAATCAAATAGAAAATGACTGCATGTTTCCATTAGACCGCTCAAGCAAAATGGAGAGTCAGCTTTCCCGATCCTATTTAAAAAATAAAGCAATCTACTATGACCTGTAATAAGCTGTGTTAATCTACTATTTGGGGGAATTTTTGATGCAGAGATAAGGTCATCCTTATTTTCAAAAATTTTAGCCGGCCATGTGCTAACAGAATTTTTAAACTCATCAAACCATTTTGCATACAAAAACTCATTTAAAGATATACGGTTAATATGAAAGGGCTCAAATACACCAAGGTCATTAAAAGAACGATCCAAAAAATTTGCAATACTTTGGTCAGTATAATGGCTATGATGTGCCGAATAACTAATTTCATTCAAGGTAGGACTCAAAACCCTCGACCAATTTTGAGGTCGACCATTTTTTCCATATCTTAATATACTTAATTCCAGTGCTCTTAAATCCATTGGAAGCACTCCTGCGAGAGCGGTTACTACATGCATTTGAGCTGTATTGAAAGATTTAGAAATTATGATCATAGAAGATCTTTGCGCCGACCGTAGCATTCTCTGAATATTCTTTTTTCTCAGTACAGATATCCAAATAGGACACGCGTATAAAATATGGCTTTCGATTACTGATTTATATAGCATCCTCAATGCATGTGGATTCAGGTTCCAAGTACTTTTGGCAACCGTTAAAAGACGAACAGATTATTGTTTTGCAGAGTTAATTTTATGTCTAACATGGTTCAAGTTTATTTAAGTTCAAGTTCATTTATTTATTAATCGCACATACATGTATATATATATATATATATATATATATATATATATATATATATATATATATATATATATATATATATATATATATATATATATATATATATATATATGACATAGGCCCATGGGGAGACAAGCTCGAAAAACTAGGCCTAGACAAAGATAAAATAATAACACACTACAATACAAAGATAAACATGACGGCAAAGATACAATAACACAACAATAATATGAAAGTCGCAGCTAGCTCAGGATCATTCAATACTATTGAAGAAATTAAGAATGTAATATTATTAAATATAAATTAATACTGGAAGATAGCTGAGAGGCCCATAATCACCCAGAGCAACGAACCATACAAAAACTTTGCCTTTCTAAAAAGATACTTAATTAAAAATAATCCTGAACTAAATGAAATTTAAGTTTCCTTTTTATTAAATGGATAGAGGAAAATTTATCAATAAGAGCCTTGTGAGCATCCCAGCACCGAGCTATTGACACAAACGGAGCAAATTTAAATCTCTCAGTATTATACTTGTCAATGTAGATATCCTTTTTTTGTCGAGTGTTATAATTATGTAAATCTTGTGATTGGGAGAACAAACTTTGATGAAGGTAATATGGCGGTAATTTCTTAATGTCATAATTTATTTTGAAAAGAATTGCTCCAAAAGCAAATTGTTTAGAGACTGGAATTATATCTAGATAAGTATATAAAGATGCAGTAGAAGACTTATTTGGAAGTTCAATAGGTGATGGAATAAAAAGTTTAAGGATTCTTAGGGCTTTCTTTTGTAAAATCTGTATTGGTTTAATATGGCTTTTAAATGTAGATAAATATACTAGAGAACAATAATTAATATTATTCTGAATCAGAGCAAAATAAATACTTCGTAAATCAGAGTAGGGCAAACAAAGCTTTAACCTTCGCATTAAACCAACATACCTTGAAATCTTTAATCGTAGATTTTGAATGTGTGTTTTAAAAGATAAGCTTTCGTCAATCACAAGTCCAAGGTACTTTGTCATTTTCACCCGAGATATTGATAATAGATACTTTGAAGAAGTAACTCGGGTAATACGAGGGCAGATATTTGACTTTCTGCCGTAAATTATTGAATTTGTTTTTGATACATTCAAAGCAATAAAATTTGAAGAACACCAATCAAGAACATTAGAAAATACAGTATTTAGTTTTGTCTCCAACTCCTCGTCATTCTTTTCAGAAATTGAAACTGCCGTATCATCAGCAAAATGTGTGTTGAGACACGGGGATGTAAAAGCGCGGTGAAAATCATTTATATAAATTAAAAAAAGGAGAGGACCTAGGACAAAGCCCTGAGGTACCCCAACCTTCGAAGACTGATGTACAGGTGAAGAGAGGAAATTGCCTCCATCTAATCGTTGCTTTCTCTTATCAAGATAAGATTTAACTAGATCCAACGCCGGTCCATGCACACCACAATTATCCAATTTACTAAAAAGAATACAATGGGATATTTTATCGAATGCTTTTTTAAAATCTAAATATATTGTTGCTGGAATTTCACCTCTATCTAAGCATTCATGAATATATTGGATGAGAGCATCGATAGCATGTTCAGTGTTGTGTCCAGACCGGAAACCAAATTGGAAATTTGTGAAGAAATTAGACGATTTAAGAAAGTCATAAAACCTCTTATAAATTGCCTTCTCAAGTATTTTAGAAAACGCTGACAAAATAGAAATAGGGCGGTAATTTGATGGATTTTCAGGAGAGTCACCTTTGTGAGGCGGAACTATCCGCACTTCTTTAAAAGCAGATGGGAAAACTCCAGTTTTAAATGAAAGATTAATTATATGCTGTAATGGTAATTTTATTGCAGACAGTGTTTCTTTAACAATTTTAGAACTAGACCCGTCAATTCCCGCTGAATTACCTGGATTTAGATCACACACTATTTATGTTATTTCAGAATGAGAAATAGGCCCGAGAAAAATTCAATTACTTTGAGGAGATGGAAGTTATGAAGAAAAATGTTTATTACTACGTGAATCAAACTGGTTCATTACTGATGAAACAATTTTCTCTCCTATTTTAGCAAAATAAGTATTCAAAATATCAGCCACTTTCTCCGATTTATTAGTAGTAGAACCATCTTCTAAACTAATAACTTCAGGAAAATTAGACTTACTTTATTTTCTTATAAAATAATTAATTAAAGACCACGTTTTGCGAGGAGAATTTTGAGCTTCTTCGAAAGACTTTTTATAATACAATTGTTTCGACAAACGTATCATTGTGGTTAATTTATTTTTGAAAATCCTAAAATTTTTAATATTATAATGAGTTGGATTCTTTAACTGCTTTTTAAATAACTGATTTTTTTTTTCTTAACTGATATCAAAATTCCAGACGTTATCCATGCCCTTATAGGAAATTTTTCTCTGCAAATTTTAATCGTAACAAATGGGCAACTAGAATCAAGGCAGCAATTGAAATTTCTTAGAAAATTATCAGTTACCATATCTGTATCCTCCGTGGATATTACCTCCTGCCAATCCAATAGTCCAAGGCTTTAATTCAGGTGCTTTAATGTTATTTTATTTATTAACCTCCTTGACGTTCCTTACTTACCTGTGGTATTTTATAAGTAAAAGCTAAATCTGAAACCAGCAGGAAATGATCCGATATATCACTTAAAACAGCAAAATTTGCTTGAATAGGTAAATATGTAAAAATATTATCAATGAGAGAAGCAGAACTAGGTGAAATTCTTGTAGGTATCAGGCAAGTAGGAAGCAGACACGCAGAAAAGCAAGAAGACAATAACTCAACAGAAGATTCATTTGAAGCTTCTAGAAGGTCAATATTGAAATCTCCAGAAAGGATTACATCTTTATTTTGAAAATGGGGTTGATGCAAAAAATCATGGAGTTTAGAGAGGAAAGATTTGACTGGAGAAGAAGGCGGTCGGTATACTACGCAAAAAAAACATCCTTTTTTCCAAGACTAATTTCAGTCACCATTACTTCAAAAAGCATTTCCTCATGAGAACCTTCCAGATTTGCAATGCGTCGAAAAGAGATACCTTCTTTAACTATTACTGCTAAACCACCTTGGCACCTAGTCAATCGGTTTTTAAAAATAAATTGATATCCAGGAAAAACAACCTGAGGAGTCAGGTCTGTAAGAAAAGTCTCAAAGAATCCAACGACATGACAAGATAATTTATGAACTACATCAATAAGATCATCCTGTGAACTAAAAAAACCCCTACAATTTAAAAATCCTGTTCTCACAACACCGGTACTGGGAAGATCAGAAACTTCGGAAGGTAATTTATATTTACAATTTGGAAAGTTAATTAGCCCACCGTCATTTATCTTATTTCCTGAAAATTTATCATGGCTCTGGAATATGGAAAAATCAAAAGGGTTAGACTCAAGGTATCTCAGTCTATCCCCAATGCAATTATCATCCAATGTGCAAAATCAGAATTATGATCCGAACTAACAGAAACTTTCGCAAAATGCATACCGTCTGAGTCTTAAAGTAGCAAAAACAACTGAACCAGTGAGAACTCGAAAATAATGAAAGAAAAAGAAAAAAAAGACAACAAAAGACAAAAAAAGGACCATGATTATTACGGCTAGATCGTATTTAAATTTTAAACAAACCATGATGACGACAAGAAAAAAAAGAAACAAATATATATATATACATATACATATACATACACATATATATATATACCCATATATATTTACACATACATATTTCCCTACAAATTAAAATATAACCCATACTAACAGCAAAAATCATCACTTATCTCGACAAAACCCCATCAAAAAAAAGAAAAGAAAAAAAAAGAACTTTCAACTGTTGTCACTTAAAAGGAATAATAGACATTTTAAATAATCATTATAATCTTCACTGGAGTTCAATAATAACTATTAAGCTTCATGTTGGTCATCGTATTTTATCCACTTATCAGAGTTCAGGTGACATACTTCTAACCATAGATCCGCTCCATTTTGTTTGATCCAGGAGGACTCCCATTTTCCAGCTTCGCGCAGACCTTTAGCCTTAGCAAGGAGGTTGTTCCTGATATCGTTAAGTTTGGGAGGAAGATCAGACACAACTTGAGCTCCGGACCCTTTAAGCTTCCCCACATTACGCATAATTAATTGCACATCTTTGTCGTTGCTAAGGGAAAGAAAAACTGGTTTCAACGTCTCAGTTTTCGATGAGCCTCGCCTAGTGGTAATGTTATTGCTTGTTTTAGACCCCAGTCTATACAAATTGTCCATTGTAATAGGGCTAGAAATTCCCAAAGTATCACTGATCCATGATTTCACGTTAGATTCCAGGGTTTGGTTACCCTTTTCGTTTCGTAGACCATGAATGATGAGGTTTTTTTTCTGCTTTTTAAGTCAATTAGCAATAGTTCTTTCGAAAGTAATTCGCAGGAAGCTGTATGAGCATTCAATTGACTTTCAAGTTCACGAATCCTATTGAAATGTTCTATTCCATCCGATTTTATGACTTCAATATCAGCTTTCAAACTCACAAACTTTAGTGACAATTCGTTTTGGTTTGCCAAAATTATATCAGATTTATCAAGTTTCATCAGCTTGGCATTAATGCTAACTTTAAAGTCCTCAAAATCCTTTTTGCTGACGCTCACCATCATTAAATAAATCAATAATTACGATCTAGTTAAAATCACTTTAGATCATTCCTTGCTATCAACAATAATCTTATGCAAAAACAGGTTTTGCACGGTTGACTTTAGCGAGATGCTAACACCTTGAATGACCAGCCAGAGAATAACAATTGTCTTACTGTATTAATGATTATATCCAAAAAGGTGTTTGCAGTATGAACTCTCAAACAAAATCAAGAATAACACCCAAATATTTAACCTTTTTTTAACAGGTATCTCAATTCCATCGTACTTTAGCTTTACAGTCGGAAGCTGATGCTTCCTTGAAAATAAAATTGCTTCTGTCTTGGATTTATCAAACACGAGCTTGTTATCTACTGACCAAATTCGGAAATACGAAAAAACCCTTGATGCCAAGGATTCTAAAGTTGATATTTTGCTTGATGTGATAATTGCACAAACATCATCAGCATATGCCTGAATTTTTACATTAGGAATAGTTATTTCTAGAAGATGATATATGTTAACCGACCATAACAGAGGGGATAATATTCCACCTTGAGGACATGATCGCTCCAAAATGCACGAATATTCACCCTTATATGTAACAACTCTATCAGAAAAGTAACTATAAATTAAATTTAAAAGCCCATCAGGGCACGATTTAGCCTTTAACTTTTTCAGTATTCGGGGTGCCACGTGGAGTCAAATGCGCATTTTATATCAAAAAATATGCATAAAGTAAAGATTTTTTTCTGCATATTCTCCTCCGCCGTGGTAACAATACCATCAATTGCATCAATAGTACTTTTCCCACTACGGAAGCCAAATTAAAGGGGCGAAAGCCAACTATATTCATTGCTAATCGCAATCATTCTATTTGCAATGGCACGCTCATATATTTTACCAAGATTTGAGAGTAGGCTAATCGGACGATACGAAGCTGGATTGCCATCATTCTTTTTGCCATTTTTTTAAAAAAACCATTATATTTGCGTTTTTCCAACTTTTCGGGAAATATGAAATTTTTAAGCAACTATTCACTAACTTTACCAAACTAGGAGCAAGAACATTGATGTTTTTAATTAGGGTTAAATTTAGAATTCCATCTGGGCCTGGGGCCTTTGATGGCTTTGAACCTTTAATTATTTCTTTTAATTCATTCAAGGAGACTTCGGTAACACCTGATGTGCTATTAATCAAAAAATCTGTAAGTTCTATTCTAACTTCACCATGGTAATTACTATCAGTTGAATGATCGTCCTTTAAAAACCACTTATTTAGCAATACCTCCCCGCCTTCCGTTACAGAGTTAGTCTTACTGCCGTCATCTTTTGTTACATGTAGTGGCTGAACAATGGCATTACTATTTTTACAAATTTTGCGGATTGTATTCCATGGATCCAAATTTGGTTTATCTGCACAGAATTTATTCCAGTCACTCTTTTTAGCATTTAAAATACCCAGTTTATAATTTTTTTTGCATTCCTTTAATTAACCTCATTTTTGAGAGAATTGCAGGATTTAAATATCCGTAGCAATCGTCTATAACCTTTTCTAAGTTCCGATAATTCTGAAGTCCACCACCGTGAATACTTTTTGGGAGAGCCACGACTCACTGGAGTTGATTCATTGGTAGCTTTTTGTATTAAGGCTGTTAAAGCATCTACAGCTTTATCTATTTCTTCAGCATCCGTAGTAGGGAGGGAATATAAACTATCTATTTCATTTAAAATAATGTTGCTAAAAACATTCCAGTTAGTTTTTCTGCAATCATACTTGATGTTATTACAATTAAACCTGATATACAAGTGATCAGATAAGGATGGGGGGTCATTTGTCACTTCTCAGCTGTCAACAAATTTTAGTAAATTTAGACCAACTGCTGTGACGTCGGGGCTCGAATATGAAAATTCATACGTTAGCATATCTGGATCATTCAGTACTACTAATGATTTCCTGGCAACAAAATCCTCAATGGATTTACCTTTCAAATCGGTATAAATATTACTAAGCCACAGTGAACTTTTGGCATTAAAATCTGCCCCATAACATAATTTGAATAATTTCTAAGACTATCTATACTTGCTAAATAACTATCTACTGAGCACAGGGATGGAGGGCAATACATGGATGAAACTAGAATAGTTCTACTTTTAAGATAAACAGACACTGTAACACATTCATTGGTCGAGATTTCGTAGTGTATATCGCATTTTAGGGATTTATGGACAAGTATAGCAGCACTATAGAATCTTTTCTCAAATGTTGTCTTTGAGAAGGTATTGTACATATTCGGCACACACGAAAATTTACCAGTTTTTTTAATGTAAGGCTCTTGAATAAGCACGACATCAGGGCATAAGTCAACCAGTGTTTTTTCTAATTGTGCTGCTGTAGCATAATAATGTTGTAGGTTAATTTGTAGAAACTGTAAGTTATTCTTATACGTATTTACATGAGACGTGTTCTGCATTCATGCTACATAATAAATATTCTTTTTTAATTGTTGGGTTATTTCTCTAGCTGTTGGACAATTTTTGTAGTCGTACGATGGATGTGGCTCACAATTGAGCTGTCGCTTATTGCAAGAACGGCAACTAGGGTTACTACTGAAGGATTTAGTACATTCATTATAGTCATGATTACCCATACACCAAGAGCAGGTTAAATCGCCCTTACACTCAGACTTCTTGTGGCCGAAAAGACAGCAATTGGTGCATCGTATAAGGTTAATGTAATCTTCGCATTGTAGGCGATGAAATCCAAAATTGAGGATTTTTTAAAATTTCTCCTCTGATTTTTGGACTCATTTCTAATCTTCTCTGATTATTTTACTAATGTCTTGCACTATTTTTGCCGGTGGTTCACTCTTTTTTTTGATCTTTTGCTTTATTACTGCTTGGCTCAAGAATAATACTAAAGGTTTCAGGACCTTTAACAACACTAGAGTACGATATACAATTTTTAAGAGAGGATGGGGCCATTGTATCTTTATTTTCCAATTTTTCGTGTAATTTGATTATATTTTGAAGGTTATCGTTCTCGTTGCACAAAAGTTTTGCATTTTCTTCTAAAAGCTGATGATATAAAATTTGAATTCGCTCACAAATATCGAATGCGTAATCTCTTCCTCCTGGGATTTTCTTTACCTTGGCAAGAATTCCTTTAAAGGCACCGATTAGAGTACTAAAACTCGTTGCGTCTTCTGTGCTTAACTGCAAAAGAGTCTCTTCAGCAGCTTGATTATCGGAAAATTCTTCCATTGTTAGAATCAGAATAAAACACTAGCAAAATCCTTTCATGGCAAGGGATACAGTTCTTCACTCGAGACTCTTAACACGATTTTCAGCTTTAAGTATTGATTGTAGAATAAGTTCAGCCATACCATTTGGTGAGATAAGAACATTTCTAAATACAGAAATATATTTAGAAATACAATGCTTAAGAAGAATTTCTTATGTTTTGATTTAGGCCTTGTGTTGGGATTGGCAATGAAGGACATTTAATACCTTACATTACCTTAAATTTCAGCTTGGAGCAATCTAAGGATGTCCCTCCTTGTAGAGCTCCAGAGTTGACAAGAATAGAATAAGTTCAGTCATACCCATTTGGGGAGATAAGAACATTTCTAAATACAGCAATATATTTAGAAACACAATACTTAAGAAGAATTTCTTATGTTTTGATTTAGGCCTGGTGTTAGGATTGGCAATGAAGGACATTTATTACCTTACATTACCTTAAACTGCAGCTTGGAGCAATCTATGGATCTCCCATTGTTTTTCTGTGTAATTGTCTGGCCTCCACCTATGGAGTTGATATTGACTCCCTTTGAGTAAATATAAAAAGACTTACAAGTAGCCAACAACCCTCAGGTAACTACCCTCTCCTCTCCTTTTCTCTGTGTCATCAACTGAATTAAAAAAATGAATCATACAGAAATCTTTTGAAACAAAAGATTACACTACTACACTCTAACCGACTACACTACTTCAGATCCTGTATTTAAAAAATGACAAAAGAAGGGCTATGTAGGTGAACAGATTAATAAAAACCATTATATTATTCTTGCTCGAGAAAAAAATTACTTCGCAATATTCCAAATTTTGGATAAAAGTTATCATTTCGCTGTTGCATTTGATTTAGGTGACACTCCCTAGCACGAAACCTTTAATGGCTAAGGTTCATGAACACATATTTTAATGAATTTGACTGTAACATGACTTGGCCCAAAATCAGTGGCATCGTTTAGGGGGAGGGGCAGCTACCCCCAATAATCTGGAGAAAAATTTGTTATAAAGCCTATCTTGCCCCCCTCCAATAAAAATATGAGAACTACGCCACTGCCCATAATAAAACAAAATTAGTAGCTAACAGTATAACTACTTGGAAGCATTGCATAATCCACCCATTTTGGTCCTTTACGATACCAGAGAATTTAATTTGGGGGAGGAGAGGTAGGAGACAAATCCAAAATAAGGGAAGAGAAGTATCGAAAATACGGGAGGTTACTTGGAAAACAGTAAAAATCTTCAGATTTAGAGGGATGCGCGGATCGAAAGGTCCTTAACGTATATTGGCTTAACTAGGCAGAGGCTATTGAGGGGGCAAAGGATAATCCAGAAAATGTATATCTGAAAATAAAAGTTAAATACCCGAGGAACATTCAAGTCCTTTAGGAAACGGTAGTATCCAGGCGTGTGTACACGGAGGGTAAGTATGCCCCTTCTATCTTTGTATTTTTACGAATACCACAACAGCTTTTTATATTACCCATATGAGTTTGATTTTGCATGTTTTTTTTTTACTTCTTGAAATAAATTCCAGGCTACATACCTGGTCAATCCCCGTTGGTCTATCCTAATAATCACGCCAACTCAAATACATGCTCCCAAGTAAAGAATATAAGTGAAGCATTGTGTTGCAACTTTTCCTTTCGAAAAACAGCACCATCTGATTAATAGAGGTTATCACAAGTAGTTCACACTAATTCAACCTTTTTCAGCTCAAAAGGATATCAAAGGAAGAATACTGAGATCAAACAGATATTCTTCCAATAGACATAACTTTTCGAACATCTGCTTCTATGGCGACTAACTGTGTTCAATTTAAGCTTGTTTATTCACCCAGACACGGGAATCAACTGACCACTTTTGTATCTTAAACCCTATTTAAATACTGTCTTTCCGAGTTCAAATCAAGGTGGATGCCTCCAAATTCAACCGCCAGATTAGTTCAAAACAAAGGCATAAAAAGAATCATAATAGTATATAACCTAGAACTGAGATAACGCATAGCTTCATTCTAGGAACTGGAAAGACATTTAAAAAGGGAAATTTATTTCTAATTCAGGAAAAAAGGTGATGAAAACAAAAAACAGAATTGAGCAGAAAAGTCAAGATTTGATAATCGCAAGCTACAACTTAAAGCCTTAATTCGGTTCCATTACAACTGAAACCACCATGTAACAGAACCCTCGTGCAACTGAACCCCATTTAACTGAGCCCTCATGCAACTTCGCCCAATTTAACTAACCCCTCCCCCCCCGTGAAATAGACTTCCGTTCAACTGAACCACTGTGCAACTGAACCCTCGTATAACTGAACTCTCGTGCATCTCAAACACAGTACTTACATTGGGTAAAACACAAGGTAAATCTTTACATGTTCAACATTATTGGAATTGTTTGTTTTTAAGGTCATCAAACAGTTCGTGGTAACGAACTGTAGTAAGGAGCGACCCGGCTCAATAGTAACCAAAACTCTAAAAAATGGATACCAATAGCTACATCAAAAGAATCGCATTTTAATGCTGGTTTTAAATATATAAGTTTCATCAAGTTTAGTCTTACCCATCAAAAGTTACGAGCCTGAGAAAATTTGCGTTATTTTAGAAAATAGGGGGAAACGCCCCCTAAAAGTCATAGAATCTTAACGAAAATCACACCATCAGATTCAGCGTATCAGAGAACCCTACTGTAGAAGTTTCGAGCTCCTATCTACAAAAATGTGGAATTTTGCATTTTTTGCCAGAAGGCAGATCACGGATGCGTGTTTATTTGTTTTTTTGTTTATTTTTTTTTCCCCAGGGGTGATCGTATCGACCCAGTGGTCCTAGAATGTTGCAAGAGGGCTCATTCTAACGGAAATGAAAAGCTCTAGTGCCCTTTTTAAGTGACCAAAAAAATTGAAGGGCACCTAGGCCCCCTCCCACGCTAATTATTTTCCCAAAGTCAACGGATCAAAATTCTGAGATAGCCATTTTATTCAACGTAGTCGAAAAACCTTATAACTATGTCTTTGGGGACGACTTACTCCCCCACAGTCCCCGTGGGAGGGGGAACAAGTTACAAACTTTGACCTGTGCTTACATATAGTAATGGTTATTGGGAAGTATACAGGCGTTTTCAGGAGGATTTTTTTGGTTTTTGGGAGGGGTTGAGAAGAGGGGGATATGCTGGGGGAACTTTCCTTCGAGAATTTGTAATGGGAGAAGAAAATTTCCATGAAGGGAGAGCAGGATTTACTAGCATTATTTAAAAAAAAAAACAATTAAAAAATAAAAGTGAAAAAGCTTTTTCAGCTGGAAGTAAGGAACAGCAATAAAACTTAAAACAAACAGAAACTATTACCCATATGAGGGGCTCACCTCCTTCTAATACCTCGCTCTTTACGCTAAAGTATTTTCGGTAATTTCAACTATTTATTCTACGGCTTTTGTGATTCAGGGGGTCATTCTTAATGAATTGGGATAAAATTTAAGCTTTAGTGTAAAGAGCGAGGTACTGACGATGGGGCGAATCCCCTCATATATGTAATAAAAACATGAGAATACAAAAGTTCTTTACGTAAGCTAATTTATAAGTTACGTAAATCTTTTACCAATAAAAAGATTCGTAAAAAATTAAAAGTTCTAGTTGCCTTTTTAATTAACCAAAAAATCGGGGGGCAACTAGGCTTCGTCCCCCGCTCTTTTTTCTCAAAATGATTCGATCAAAATTATGAGAAAGTCATTGAGCCAAAAAACAATATGCAAATTTCGTTTTGATTATTCCTCTGCGGAGAGCCAAAATCAAAACATGCATTGATTCAAAAACGTTCAGAAATTAAATAAAAAAAAACAAGTTTTTTCAACTGAAAGTAAGGAGTGACATCAAAACTTAAAATGCACAGAAATTACTTCGTATATGAAAGAGACTGCTTCCTCATCAACGCCCCGCTCTTTACGCTAAAGTTTTTTACTGTTTTAGAAAGAAGAATTGAGAGAAAGAGTCAAACTTTAGCGTAAAGAGCGAGGCGTAGATGAGGAAGCAGCCTCTTTCATATACGAAGTAATTTCTGTGCGTTTTAAGTTTTGATGTCACTCCTTACTTTCAGTTGAAAAAACTTGTTTTTTTTATTTAATTTCTGAACGTTTTTGAATCAATGCATGTTTTGAAACTCCCCCAGAAACTCCCCCCTTACTTCCATACGAAAAAAAATCCATATGCTCCGCAATAACAACAAGAGCTAAGAGCTCATATGGCACTTGTGACGCAGTCGGAAAAGCCAAGAGCTCATAAGGTTTGAGCTCAAGCAGAATTCTAAGAATCAATAGATTGCCTTAAAAGAAAAATCAGATTGCCTTAAAAGAAAAATCAGAGGCTTAATGCCGGTCGGGACTTCTGAGTCACGAGATCCTTCTAAATAAAAAAATTCATTAGGATCCGATCACCCACTCGCAAGTTAAAAATACCTCAATTTTTCTAATTTTTCCTCTCCCTTCAGCCCCCCCCCCCAGATGTTCGAATCGGGGGAGAACGACTTTATCAAGTCAATTTGTACAGCTCCCTGACACGCCTATCAATTTTCATCGTCCTAGCACGTCCAGAAGCACCAAACTTGCCAAAGCACTGAGCCCCACCATCTAACTCCCCCAAAGAGAGCAGATCCAGTCCGGTTACGTCAATCACGTATCTACGACATTTATAAGCATTTTCCAAGATTTCTGGTTTCCCCCTCCAGCTTCCCCCAATGTCAACAGATCTGGATTTGAAATAAGAGCTCTGAGACATGAGTTCCTTCTAAATATTAAATTTCATTAAGATCCGGTCACCTGTTCATATGTTAAAAATACCTCATTTTTTTAACTTTTCCAAATTAACAACCATATTGTTAATTCCAAAATTAACAACAGTTTACTCCCTAGTCAATTCTTTTTCAGGGGGTGGCAACTCGGTCAAAGACTGAGTTATCAGTTTTCTTTGTCGCTTCAACTAGATAAATATGAGAAGGTTAAACTTAAGGGTTTTCTCACTCAAAATTACGATTAGGCGCAGGTTATCCTTAGCAGTTATTATTATTGTAATTATTTATGCAGTGTAATTTCTTTATATATATATTTATTTTTAACCGGCAGCTTGGTGTCTGCACACTACTTATTCTACAGACTCTGTTTAAACCCGTTACAACTAACTTGTAGGGGGGGGGGGTAGTTGGGAGGGGGAGACCTAAAATTTTGGAAAACACTTAAGAGTGGAGGGATCGGGATGAAACTTGGTGAGAAAAAGAAGAATAAGTCATAGATATATGATTGACATAACCGGAACAGATCCTCTCTCTTCGGGATAGTTGGGAGGGGGGTGCAATTCTGAAAAATTAGAAAACGTGAGGTATTTTTAACTTACGAACAGGGGATCGGATTTCAATGAAACTTCATATTTAGAAGGTCCTCATAACTCAGATCTCTTATTTTAAATCTCAACCGGATCCAGCGTCATTTGGGGGGGGGCGGAAATCTTAGAAAATACTTAAAAGCGGAGAGATCAGGATGAAACTGGATGGGAAGAATAAAAACCTGTGATACGTGACTGACACAACCGTACCGGATCTGCTCTCTTTGGTGGAATTGGGGGGGGGGGGTAATTTTGAAAAATGAGGTGTTTGTAACTTACGAAAGGGTGACCAGATCTTAATGAAATTTGATATTTAGAAGGGTCTTGTGCTTTAAAGCTCTGATTTTAAATTCCGACCAGATCCTGTCACATTGGGGAGAGTTGGAGGGGGAAACCTGAATTCTTGGAAAACATGAAAATTTGGGTATTTTTATCTTACGAATAGGTGATCGGGTCTTAATGAAATTTGATATTTAGAAGAAATCCATGTCTCAGAGCTCTTATTTCAAATCCCGACCAGATCTTTTGACATTGGGGGGAGTTGGAGCAGGAAATCTTGGGAAACACTTTGAGTGGAGGAATCAGGATGAAGCTTGGTGGATAGAATATGCAAATGTCCTTGATACGTGATTGACGGAACCGTACTGGATTGGCTCTCTTTAGGGGAGTTGGGGGGAGGGGCTCAGTGATTTGGCGAGTTTGGTGCTTCTGGACGTGCTAGGACGATGACAATTGGTAGGCGTGTCAGGGAGCTGCACAATCTGACTTGATAAAGTTGTTTTCCCAGATTCGACCATCTGGGGAGCTAAAGGGAGAGGAAAAATTAGAAAAAATAAGGTATTTATAGCTTACGAGTGGGTGATCGGATCTTAATGAATTTTGATATTTAGAAGGACATCGTGACTCAGTGCTCTTATTTTAAATCCTGACCGGCATTAAGCCTCTGACTTTCCTTTTAAATCAATCTATTGATCCTTAGAATTTTGTTAGAGCTCATACCATATGAGCTCTTGGCTCCTTGCCTCGTCACAGGTGCCATGTGAGCTCTTAGCTCTTTTTTGAATAGTAGATTGAATCAAAATTCTTTCTGTTTAGTTTGTATTCGTAATAAAATTCTTAGGGGGCTGCTAAGAACGTATCTAAGACTTTTGTTCGGGGAGGGAACTTTAGGTTTCTCCCCAACTTTTTGTTGGGGAGAAACTTGAAAAAACGCATAAGAATGTCTATATTTAATTTTGCTACGCTTTTACATGTCGGACAAAATTTTGAGGGTGAGCTCAAACCCTAAAACCCCGCTTTGGATATGGTTGCTGCAATAACTTCAACCAAATCCCATTCTAAAGGGAAGTAGATTTTTTTTTCAAAGGCAAGAAAAAAACACGTAAAGCTGACTCAGTAATGGTGACTATCATTTCGGTGGTTCTTAATAGTAAATGTTTACTGCAAAAGCGAATTTATGAGAATCTCAAAGAGCGAGGAACTCTTCTTAAAAGATCAAAATAAAGTGTCTCAGGAAAAATTGCGTTCAAAAAACCTTGAGAGGGGAATTAGTAAAAAAGGAAAAAAATGCATCATAGACAACACTGTGTCTCATTTTATTTCTCGAAATTACGTACTAGGTGATGGGGGTTATAGCATCACTCATTTCAATAATAATTTTTCTTTTATAATTCATTTCAATAAATAGATAATACATTAAGGTGCCTACCGGAAAAGAGAAGAGATGAGTCTTGCCATGAAATTCTTGGGGTATGGAAGGGGAGGGGGGTATGAAGTGCTGCCATGAGCTTTGTTTTCACCGATATTAAATGGTTATTTTCCTTTTTTCCTATACAAAATGTTCACACGTATTTAAACATACGCATACAATGTATTTAAACATCAGAGAACACTAATATGGAGGTTATGATGGCTTCAGCCAGGTGAAAGATCAAGTCATGCAGAACTTTCATCCACATGAATGGGTATTTTATTTGGAATTAAAAACGAGAAGGAGGCTGGAAGTACGTTGTCATGAATTTATTTTGGAGGGTGGGAGAATATACAAAGACTAAAAATGATGAAAACAATACAGAACAATCTTCAGATTTCTGGAAGCATGGGCCCAGAGCATTTCTCTCTGCGTACGTTCCCCCAATGACTGCACACAGTGTGATTAATTACAACTGCTTACTGCAAGTTGCTCCAATAATTTTCAAGTGAGCTAATTTACATTTATATACATTTAAATTGAATTTAGATTTAGTCAGACATGTCTGTTCATCCGACAATTAAAACCCCACTTTCAACCCTCCAAAATACCATGATCTGCAAAAAGTTCATATATGCCCAATGATATGCATATAAATCATCTTTTTCACTTCCATAACAAATTTTGCTCGACGAAGACTTGGCCCCATTAAAATACTGCAAAGCTTTGAAGAGATACTTTCTTATTATTAAATTAAAAGTAATAATTTTTTCAACTTAAAGTAAGAAGCAACAATAAAAATTAAAACGAACAGAAATTATTATGTATTTGAGGGTGGGGATAACCCTTGTCAATCCCTCGCTCTCTCCACCAAAGTTCGAATTGTGTTCGAATTTTTTAAGAATGACCCCTGAATCACAAAGGCCGTTTAATTAGAATAAATAGCTCTTTTTAAATAATAAAAAAACTTTAGCATAAAGACCTAGTAATTGACGAAGGAGCAAACCTGTGAGCCCTCTCACGATATTCTAGGACCACTGGGTCGATACAATCACCCCGGGGAAAAAAAGTAAACCCGCATCCATGATCTTTCTTCTGGCAAAACAAAATACAAAATTCCATATTTTTTAATATGGGGGCTTACAACTTCTAACGTAAGGTTCTCTGACACGCTGAATCTTATGATGTAATTTTAATAAGTGTCTATGACTTTCATGGGCTGTTTCCTCCTTTTTTTAAAGACAAGGCAAATTTTCTTAGGCTCATAACTTTTGATTAAAAGAACTAAACTGGACAAAAATTTATGTACTTGAAATCAGCATAAAATTGCAGTTAGTATAAAAATTCTGTTTTTTAGAATTTTGTTTACTATTGAGCCGAGTCACTCATTACTTACTGATTGTAGCCACGAACTGTTTGGATCAAAAACCAGTGGTGTTCGAGAATACAAGAAGTATTGGTGCAATTTACTGAAATTATTTGGTATACGGAATATTTTGCAAAATATAGGGAGGAGGGATTTTAGTGGTCTCTTTTCAAAATTTTCTAAGGAGGGACCACTATTTCCCCTCTCCAAATGACATAAACCGACCAGGAGTTTTTGTATGCTTTCCTTCAAAGGTGGACATCAATTCTTCATTCCAAACCTGCCTCTGTGCCTCTAAACTGGTGCCTGTGACTTTAACTTGGGAGCTTGAGGGGCATTTGCTAAACCTGAGATTTTGACAAATATCATTTTTCGGAGTAGTTTCACAGAAAAACGCCTCTTTTGGTACTTCTATGGGGTAAAAAATCAGAAAAATTACAACACTAGATTTTGAAAAATAAATTTGCTTAGCTCTTCTCCCCTAAACTGACGGGTGTTTTTCTGAACTGACGGCACTATGTCAATCCCTGAAAAGGGCTTATTCAGGTTGGAGCTTCAGAGAAGGATCGAGGAGGGTACCGGCCTCCTTGACACTTACATCCATGCAAAATATCGACAATTTTTTTTGATGTTTGCTCCCGGTATACCCAGAATAAATTCCCGTTTTCTAGCTTCCGAATTCCTCTCATCTTTTCGTCTGGGTATTGGCCCTTTCTCTTTGTCTTTGATGTAAACGATGAAAGATGTATCTATTACAACAAAACACAGTAAGCCTATTGCTTGTGCCAAAAAAGAATATTTAACATGAAGAAATGAAAAGTATAAGCGAATAAATTAAACCATTTCTCAGACCGCAATGCCTTTCCATTTACGAAAAAAAAAATGAAATAAAAATATACATAAGTGGGTATAATTTTTCGAATAAGAGAGTGGGAAATAACTATCAAGTTTTCTTTACTACTAATAATAATAAAGTCCATAATTTTTATAATAAGAGGCACTTTATCATTAATTGCGAAAAAAAGGATTTCTTTTGTTGTTTTCTACTGTCTTATATGAAATATTATCTCTGCTGGTCTATATCTTCATTTCATTTTGTTTGCGAAAAAATTTACCGACAACTTTCCAGATTTTTCTAATTCGGTAAAGCAGTGGTTCTCAAACTGTGGTACGCTTACCCCTTATGGGTGCGCAAAAAGTTTTAGGGTTACGCGGTCGGCCAACAAAAAAAAAACAACCCTTTAACTCTAGAATTGGCAATTTTATCTATATTTCAGTTATAGCTTACTTGTTACCAATAACTGAAAAGGGGTACCTAAAATATTTTCTGGGTAAAAGGGGTACAATATTTAGATAAGTTTGAGAACCACTGCACTAGACAATATAGAATGAATGAAATACATGGCCTATCCAGGGAGTTAAAGGGTTTGAACTCCCCAACCCCCCCCTCCGATTTTTAATAACGGAACAAAAATGCATACACAAAAACTTTCAAAGCGCTTACAAAAGTATTTGTGTACTACCCTCCTCCCTGAAAAAAAATTTTGTATACACCCTTGATGGAATGCAATTTAATAGGTAGGATTCACAAGCATGCGGTAGATTATGCTTTTACCTCTTTTATGATATTAGTTTTACGCATTGAGGGATCGCAATCCAGTTCAAGCTGTGTGTGAACGACTCAAAACTATTTAAATGATGGCACTCAATTTTCAAATACCTTGAATCGAACTGAAATTACTAACGAATTTCAGTGGCGTTTACTGGATATAAACAATCAAAAACGAACTAAAATAAAAGTTTCCTCGCGTGATAATAAAGAACAACTTCCAAATTTAGCACGAACAGAAATTACCTTAAGTTTAACTATACTAAAAGCTGATCAAAATGCAACAAACAAAACGGGTCGGTCATTGCATGTGTTTTCTTTATATTTTGCATTTTAAACATAGGAACTTATACCAGACGGAGTACATTCATTTTTGAAGTGCTAAGAAGAAAATGCTTAAAAATCTACGAGAAAATCCTTAAAGTACATGCTAAACTTTAGCGTAAAGTGTAAATGTTTAGGGAAGCAGTAAGCCCCCTCATGTTTAGGATAGTCTCTGCTCGTTAATGTTTTAGTGATGCTCTTTACTCACTTTTGAAGCATTCTTTTTAGTTGAAGTCTCAAAAGGATTTAATATTTTTTATGCTTCCAAATATATAAAAAATCGTTAAGTTTGGAATAAAATATGAAAATAATTAGGATCCTGGAGTTTGCATCATTAACAAAAGGAAGAGAACCCTCGGGTGTGATACTGATGGGAATTGCATCATAAAGTGTAAACTTACTGAAAGGTCGATTTCAACTTTTAAGGTTGCTCTATTTCCAAGAGAAAAGTGTTATTTTTAGCCAATTACGATGGTGTCCTTATTTGTTTACCGATAAAACAGAGGTTACCATACGGTGAGACTGATACCCCTTAATTCATAGGAGAGTGCTCGTTCATTTCAAGTTTTCACGTCACTCTCTTGTTGAAAAAATTTGGTTGTGTCGTGCTAAAGCAACATTTGTCCCTTTCCTGGATACAAAAATATGATTCGAATGAGGGTCAGAGCCTCCTTTTCAGGATAATTCCTGGTCAGTTTAAGTTTCCACGTCGCTCATTACTTTCGTTTGAAAATAACTTTTTCAGCTAAGATTGTCTCTCCTATTGTGTATTTTTTTAGAGGGGGAGGGAATGGAAGGTATCTTGTGATGGGGAAAAGGCCCCTTAGCTTTTAGGGTTCATTTCCAGTTTTAAGGTTACTCCTACTCTCACGAGGAAACGCTATTTATGGTTTAATATTTTCAGGGATTTTTTTTTTATTTTCATTGAAAACATAAAACGCCGCAAAATTAATCCCCCTATGTTTAAAAAATACATTCTCCCCTCCTCATACATTTTTGTCCGTTAGAACCCCCGTACAGACAATTTTGCGCTAATGTATAACAATGAAAGAATCTATATCTATTGATCCTTATTCAAATGCTTGTTTTGGTATTTATTTACTTACTCACAAGAAAAAGGATACGATAAATAATCAAATTATGACAATTGAAACGTTAGACAAGTGGAGGCCTTATTTAGGCTTTAATCTGATTTTAGCCTGACCTGGGTACAACCCAAGAACTCCCAATGGATATATCAACCTTGTTGAAACCCTTTACAATAAAAACTACTCCGCCAGATAGCTTGGCACCAAAAGGCTACCTAACGACTGTTAAAGGGTATTCAATCTGGGTAGGCTAAGCATACCCTTTCGTTTTGTCTGGGATAAAATATGCTAGACAGCTTGTCGCCGGACTTTACCGGATTATCTAAATATTCAAACCTAGAGAGATTTCAAACCCTTAGAGAATAGACTGACAACTATTGAAAACTTTCAAAATATCTTACAAGGCTTCTAGGTAGGGACGTACACATTTTTTTTTATTTCACAGGGGGGGGGGAGCATTTTGATTAAACAACCAAAAGTATTGAAGTTATATAAAATTAAAGGGTGATTTGTCAAACTTGAATCTTTGTGGGGGGCTGCTGATCCTAAAAAAAAGATTGGGGCAGCTGAACCAATTGTGCTTGTACCAGTTCTCATTCCCATTCACTTCCAGAAAAAAATCATGACAAAAAGAATAAATGGAAACAAAGCATATTTTGCCTGAGAGAGACACCATCTCAGTTTTGTATTTTGGCAATAAGTGAAGGGGACGTAAAATTTTCGATTAAGATCGGACTGGAGATTAATATTAATTTCATTACACTGAAAATAATGTTCCCTCTTTTACTCTTATTTGTACTTCTTTTTTAGAGGGATGGTGAGAGATATTTGCCCCTTGGTGTTTGCCATGCCCTAAGCAATATTCCCAATATAGTCTGTAATCTACGCCTAGCAATGGTTAAAAAAGGGATTTAATGGCACACATCTGCAGCAGTTCGTTTGAGGGTGGTTTTTACGGTAACCGATGGGGTTAATGCCGAATATTGGAGTGCACCGGCTCGCAACCCTATAGAACAACTAAATTTTTACCTAAGAGTTTTTGCATAAACTACCCAAAAATAGTTGAATATCAAATTAAAGTATCTAAGATTTGACAATGTAGAAGAAGGATGGAATAGTTTTAGGAAAATAGTTTGTGAATTAGCAGATGGTACCTCAGGGAGGAAGGTAAAAAACGCAGCTTAGAATATTAGTGAAAATGCTTTAAATTTAGTAGAATCACTTGTTAGTATGAACTAACAAGCTAGTTAAAGAACATGTTAAAGGAATAGCCAATCTGAACTTGCTTCAGGTAAAGATTGGAACAAGACTATAATCAGTGACAAGGAAAGGCATAAAAAAAAGATGGACAGAACATTTTTAGAATGTGCTAAACCGTGAAGAAGTTACAAGAAACAGTGCAGAAAAGAAAGAAAAAATCTGCGGCACTTTGGAACTGAAAGAAGATTCATTTCAAACAGTTCGTGGTAACGAACTGCAGTAAGGAGCGACCCGGCTCAATAGTAACCAAAACTCTAGAAAATGGAATTTTGATACCAATACCTACATCAAAAGAATAACATTTAATGCTGATTTTAAATATATAAGTTTCATCAAGTTTAGTCATACCCATCAAAAGTTACGAGCCTGAGAAAATTTGCCTTATTTTAGAAAATAGGTGGAAACGCCCCCTAAAAGTCATAGAATCTTAACGAAAATCACACCATCAGATTCAGCGTATCAGAGAACCCTACAGTAGAAGTTTCAAGCTCCTATCTACAAAAATGTGGAATTTTGTATTTTTTGCCAGAAGGCAGATCACGGATGCGTGTTTTTTTTTTGTTTTTTTTTCCCCAGGGGTGATCGTATCGACCCAGTTGTCCTAGAATGTTGCAAGAGGGCTCATTGTAACGGAAATGAAAAGTTCTAGTGCCCTTTTTAAGTGACCAAAAAAATGGGAGGGCACCTAGACTCCCTCCCACGCTAATTATTTTACCAAAGTCAACGGATCAAAATTCTGAGATAGCCATTTTATTCAACGTAGTCGAAAAATCTTATAGCTATGTCTTTGGAGACGACTTAGTCCCCCACAGTCCCCATGGGAGGGGCAACAGGTTACAAACTTTGACCAATGCTTACATATAGTAATGGTTATTGGGAAGTGTACAGGCGTTTTCAGGAGGATTTTTTTGGCTGGAGGAGGGGTTGAGAAGAGGGGGATATGCTGGGGGAACTTTACATCGATAATTTGTCATGGGGGAAGAAAATCTCCATGAAGGGAGAGCAGGATTTACTAGCATTATTTAAAAAAAAACAATGAAAAAATAAATATGATAAAGTTCTTTCAGCTGGAAGTAAGGAACAGCATTAAAACTTAAAACAAACAGAAATTATTACCCATTTGCGGGGCTCACCTCCTCCTAATACCTCGCTCTTTACGCTAAAGTATTTTTAGTAATTTCAACTATTTATTCTACGGCTTTTGTGATTCTGGGGTCATTCTTAATGAATTGGGACAAAATTTAAGCTTTAGTGTAAAGAGCGAGGATCTGACAAGGGGGCGAACCCCCTCATATATGTAATAAAAATATGAGAATACAAAAGTTCTTTACGTAAGCTAATTTATAAGTTACGTAAATCTTTTACTAATAAAAAGTTAGGCCCAAGGTGCGATTGTGTGGTAAATCAGTTGTCTTTTTTTAATATGGCGGTTGTGAAGCTAGAGATAAAATACTGAAAATTATGAATATTTTTCTTTTTTGAAAATGGGGAAGTTTCTTGTGATTTTAGGAAAACTTTGATTTTAGGAAAACCTCCATAAGAATGGTGATAAAATAAAGTATGGTAATTATAAAGAAATCAGTTTGTTGTTTTTAGGAGGCACATTACTTAGTATGATGATAGGTTTATACTATGAATCATACTACTACTACTACTAACAACTCACCGCAGCACTAAGCCGCCTGAGGCCAACACAACTACACATACTCCTTCCCCATTTCAATCTAGTCTAAGCTTCCCCATCATAGCCCCCAGGAAGTTCCATTTACTTCAAATCTTTCTTTATGACATCCTCCGATCCCGAACGTGAACGAACGCATGAATATATTGAATGCCGTGTGGTCTGTTAAAAACCTGAAGTTGAAACAACTATTTGGTATTCATGCTGTAAAAGCAGCTTCCTTTCTATATTCATTGCAAAATGGTTTTTATGAGAGGGAATTTTTGCGAATATTTTACAGTGGTCATAAGAGTATAACTTTTGCAAAAACGTCAAATTTTGCATTACAATGAGGTATATGGACGGAAGAAGAAAAGTAATAAATAAATCCCTTCTTTGAACCTGAGTTTTATATTGTCAGGCTCTCTTACGGTAATCTAACAATGAAAAATGCTAATTTAAGACTGTGAAATTGAGTGGATAGCCTCCGATGACGGAGCCGTACGGCATATTTTAATTTGAAGTTTGAAACTTCGTTATACTAGTTTTGTTATTTTGCTTGATGAACTGTGTTCACACTTTTTAAGCAGCCATATCTGACCGTTAATTAGAAATTATTTTGGCTTACTATTATTAAACAAAAAGTTGCTTGGGACCTATTCCCCACAAGAGAACTGCTCGAATGTACTGTTCTAAAAACGTAGTTAAGCTTATCACCACAAATTTTTATTTAAAATGCGGAACGCTGCCTCACATTAAGAAAATAAATAAGAATAATAATACAATAAAATAAAACCGTTAATTCGTTTTGCAGTGTAACTAACCTAAAATTCAGCATTAAATGGAACTTTAAAAGTTCAGTGCTTATGTTTTTGATCACATAGGAACTAAGATAGACTTTATACTAAGATTTACTTTAAGGAAAACTAAAAGGGAAACATTTTAGGCGTAATTGATTACTTTTAAATGTACAAAGCAACAACCACTTTCAGATTTAAATTGCGATGCAAAATAAGTTTCTCGTGAAAACCGTTAGCTTTCTATAATCATGATTAAAAGAACAGACTGAGCTTGGCCAAAAAACTTTGAATGTTTTACTACCAGAATTGTCAGCCAATTTTCAGTTCAAAAAGGAGTTTGTGTTTAATTTGACATTTAGTTTCTATGTCTTTCCAAGTCGAAGTTATTTCAGTACTTTAGTAATATATTTCTCTTAGGAAGCTACTATCTGTTGAAACCTAGAAGTAATAACAAAAATGCCAAGCCCTACAATATTTTAGTTTTTTATTGCGTTTTCCATACATTGCTATACTAAACAGATTTTATTACGAGGTTTCTGTTTTAGGGAAGCTGTTAATCTACATTGTCGCAATACAAGTTTCCCATTATGCTTGTACTTGTCTCTTATTTGTGAAGAAAATAACGTTGGGAGGGAACTTGCGAATTAGCCAAATGGAGCCTTGGTAAGTAAAGACAATATTTTTAGTTGAATTATTTCCAATTTACCATGGTCCAAATTCTGAGTCTGTACTGAAATTTCTTGTATTTTCCTGTTAAGCAATTAAAGACAAAGCGTTTTGAACTTTAGCATACTTAAAGTTGAAATGAAAGGAAAGTTGAATATAAGTTGCATATAAGTTGAAATGAAAGGAATGGCTCCATAGGAAGTTTTCAAACCGTAAATGTGGCAAAATACAAATTCTAAATTGTAAAGTTAATTTAGAATCTTCAGCAAAAGATAGTAAAAGTCGATAGTTTTGGATACTTTCTAAGTTTAGAAAAAAAAATGTTGCAAATCTATCAGTTTTCCCAGAAGATTCTTAAGTTTTACTAAATTTACAAGATAGATTATTGTAAATCTTTTCTAACTTTAATATAAAATTTTACAGTTGAGGTATAAGTGGATCCCCCCTTTAATTTCAACTCGTTTTAAGTTTTAAATTTGCTCCTTACTTTCAGTTGAAAAACCTTGTTTTTTTATTAAATATTTATTAGGATTAACCTAATTTCCCTTCTTGAGTGTTGTCGCTGGATCAGATAAGTATGCAGGATAAATATATCACCCTAACTTCCTTGATTGACTGAGGACATGGTGCTCTCTTAGCTAAGTCTGGCATTGTTAATAAGAGGAGGGGGAGTAATTGAAATTTTAGATAGAATTAAAGAAGAACATTTTCGTCATAAACCCTTTTTGAGTAATTTTATTCAAATAAATTTAAATGTCCCCCATACCTCATGATTTTAACACCTTTTTCCATCTTCTCAACAAAATCCTAAACGTCAAATCTACGTCAAAAGAATCACATTTTAATGCTGATTTTAAATATATAATAAGTTTCATCAAGTTTAAACTTACCCCTCAAAAGTTACGAGCCTGGGAAAATTTGCCTTATTTAAGAAAATAGGGGGAAACACCCCCTAAAAGTCATAGAATCTTAACGAAAATCACTCCATCATATTCAGCGTATCAGAGAACCATAAAGTAGAAGTTTCAAGCTCCTATCTAAAAAATGTAGAATTTTGTATTTTTTGCCACAAGACATCTCGGATGCGTGTTTATTTGTTTTGTTTTTTTTTCCCAGGGGTGATCGTATCGACTCAGTAGTCCTAGAATGTCGCGGAAGGGTTCATTCTAACGGAAATTGAAAGTTCTAGTGCCCTTTTTAAGTGACCAAAAAATGGAGGGCACCTAGGCCCCCTCCCACGCTCATTTTTTCCCAAAGTCACAGTATCAAAATTCTGAGATAGCCATTTTATTCAGCATAGTCGAAAAACCTTATAACTATGTCTTTGGGGACGACTTACTCCCCCACAGTTCCCGTGGGAGGGGCTGCAAGTAACAAACTTTGACCGGTGTTTAGTAATGGTTCTTGGGAAGTGTACCGACACTTTCAGGGGGATCTTTTCGGTTGAGGGAGGGGTTGAGAGGAAGAACTTATGCGGGGTGAACTTTCAATGGAGGAATTTGTCATGGGGGAAGAGAATTTCCATCAAAGGGGAGCAAGATTTTTAGTATTTTTTTTTAAAGCAATGAAAAAAATACAAAAAAGTTTTATTCAACTGAAAGTAAGGAGCAGCCTTAAAACTTACAACGAACAGAAATTGTTACGCATATGAGGGGTTCACCTCCTCCTAATACCTCGCTCTTTACACGAAAGTACTTTCATTAATTTCAACTATTTATTCTGCGGCCTTTGTGATTCTGTAACGTAACATTCTGTAACGTAATACTTGTGGTTTGAGAATTGATGTTTTCAAAGTACCCATAGATTTTTTGGGTTGGGGGGAGGGGTTGAGAGGAAGTGCTTATGCGGGGTGAACTTTCCATGGAGGAATTTGTCATGGGGGAAGAGAATTTTCATCAAGGGGGCGCAGGATTTTTAGTATTTTTCTTAAAAAAAACAATGAAAAAAATACGAAAGTTTTTTTCAACTGAAAGTAAGGAGCAGCCTTAAAACTTACAACGAACAGAAATTGTTACGCATATGAGGGGCTCACCTCCTCCTAATATCTCGCTCTTTACACGAAAGTAGTTTCATTAATTTCAACTATTTATTCTGCGGCCTTTGTGATTCTGTAACGTAACATTCTGTAACGTAATACTTGTGGTTTGAGAATTGATGTTTTCAAAGTACCCATAGATTTTCGAGTAGCATACCAGGAACAGTGAAAATGAAGTGTGATCGTTTGAATTGGTTAGGTGAAAACTTACACAGCCAAAAATATATATATATATATATATATATATATATATATATATATATATATATATATATATATATATATATATATATATATATATATATATATATATATATATATATATATATATATATATATATATATATATATATATATATATATATCATGAAAAGAGAAATCACCAATGCAACAGCACAAACACATAAAAAAAAGAAGAAGAAAAAAAAACAGTAACAAACTGTTTATATCCGAAAATCATGATTTTCTGATTTTTGATTTTCCCAATTTCTATATATATATATATATATATATATATATATATATATATATATATATATATATATATATATATATATATATATATATATATTTATATATATATATATAGTATATATATCATGAAAAGAGAAATCACCAATGCAACAGCACAAACACATAAAAAAAAGAAGAAGAAAAAAAACAGTAACAAACTGTTTATATCCGAAAATCATGATTTTCTGATTTTTGATTTTCCCAATTTCTATATATATATATATATATATATATATATATATATATATATATATATATATATATATATATATATATATATATATATATATATATATATTTATATATATATAGTATATAGTATATATATCATGAAAAGAGAAATCACCAATGCAACAGCACAAACACATAAAAAAAAAGACAGAAGGAGAAAAGGAAGACTGTTTTCCTAAATTAGTGATTAATATAGACCAGCACTTGAATGAGGCCTTAACCCTACTCATCCATACAATCACATAGGTCAAACAGCATAGCCAAACACAATCAACCATAAAGAATAATCCATGGACAGGCAGTCATGTCGTCAATAAGTATAAGTCGTCATTTGTCAAACAATAGAAAAAATAATAAAGACAAATAATTCAGAGGCAACAACCCAACACAAGGGCTCATCAGGAGAATACACTGGCCTATAGGGTTTCGCCACTTTAAATTCTCAATACCCAGCTAAGTGTTGTGGCTACCACAGAATATCCATGGCATCCCCGTATCAGGTATCACCCCCAAAATACATGCCTATGAAAAAAAACAGCAAATATATATATCATGAAAAGAAAAATCACCAATGCAACAGCACAAACACACACACAAAAAAAAATAATAATAATAAAAAAGAGACAGAGGGAGAAAAGGAAGACTGTTTTCCTAAATTAGTGATTAATATAGACCAGCACTTGATAGAGGCCTTAACCTAACTCATCCATACAATCACATAGGTCAAACAGCATAGCCATACACAATCAACCATAAAGAAAAATCCATGGACAAGCAGTCATGTCGTCAGTAAGTATAAGTCGTCATTTACCAAACAATAGAAACAATAAAGACAAATAATTCAGAGGCAACAACCCAACACAAGGGCTCATCAGGAGAATACACTGGCCTATAGGGTTTCGCCACTTTAAATTCTCAATACCCAGCTAAGTGTTGTGGCTACCACAGAATATCCATGGCATCCCCGTATCAGGTATCACCCCCAAAATACATGCCTATGAAAAAAAACAGCAAATATATATATCATGAAAAGAAAAATCACCAATGCAACAGCACAAACACACACACAAAAAAAAATAATAATAATAAAAAAGAGACAGAGGGAGAAAAGGAAGACTGTTTTCCTAAATTAGTGATTAATATAGACCAGCACTTGATAGAGGCCTTAACCTAACTCATCCATACAATCACATAGGTCAAACAGCATAGCCATACACAATCAACCATAAAGAATAATCCATGGACAGGCAGTCATGTCGTCAATAAGTATAAGTCGTCATTTACCAAACAATAGAAAAAATAATAAAGACAAATAATTCAGAGGCAACAACCCAAAACAAGGGCTCATCAGGAGAATACACTGGCCTATATAGGGTTTCGCCACTTTAAATTCTCTACCCAGCCAAGTGTTGTGGCTACCACAGAATATCCATGGCATCCCCGTGTCAGGTATCACCCCCAAAATACATGCCTATGAAAGAAAAAAAAACAGCAATTGTAAAACAACCAAGTAACACCAAAACAAGCTTATCCTCTTAATATATCCCTCTTTTTAGCAACAATAGGTAAACTAAATATAATAAATTTTACCAAATATATATATACATATTTACTTGTCCTATTAAACGTAACAAACGATCGAGAGGACATAGGAAAAATAATAGAAAAAATGAATTAGATGTACATATGCTTTCTATAGATCTATGCCAGCTACTTGAATCTAGGGGTATGATTTCTGTAATAAAATGTCTAAATAATTTATCCAAGAGGAATTTAATCAAACTTTCCTGGATTGTTAAGAATAATACAGCTCTTGAATATAATTTTAAAGTAATATGTGATACAATTTGCATTCTAACTAAAACGAAATTTATTTCAAAAAAGAAAAAGTTTGATAAGATTAGTAATAAGGATAACAGATTATATTTACCTATTAATTTTACTTGTAAGCAGATTGAAGATATTAATTTACCAGAAATTTTAAATCAGCGGAATGTGAAACAGGCCCTTCCTAGTAATTTGAATTATAATGATAGTCCAGTTTTAACTTATAAATTTTCAAAAACTATTGGGCAAATTATTTTTAATTATAATTTAATACTAAAAAGATTAGATAGTGATATAAATTGGAAACCGGTTTGTACTTGTAAGCAACTTGGCCCATTTGTAAATCCTACTTATAAACATGTTATAACAGGGGACTTGTCAATAATAAAGCAAGATGATCTTCAAATTATAATGAATAAAGGGGTTAATTTCCGTCTTTCTCATCATCTGAAACCATCGAGTGTTCTTAATGGCTTGGAAGATGATTTTGATTTATTTATTGATAAGTGGTGTAAGAAAGAGAATAAAAATAAAGAGAGTTTTCAAAGTTGGAAGAATTGAATTATTAGTAGAATAAGAAATAAAATATATTCTAACTTAAAATATAGTAACACTAAATCATTATTTTATAATGCGAAGATTAAGCAAGCAATTGCTAATCTACAGAATGAATTTGTAATTGTGCCAGTGGATAAAGCTAATAATAATTTTGCCATAATTTGTCAGAAGCTGTATTGTGATATCTTAAAAAGGGAGTTATGCACAACTAATGTTTACGAAAAGGTAAATTTAGAGGATGAGAATTTAATTGTAAAGACTGAAGAAATACTTTTTTAAAATTTTAATATTAAAATAAATGACAATGATAAAAAGTTCCCTTTCCTATATTGGACTGTAAAATTTCATAAGAATCCCCCTAAACCACGATTTATTGCTGGAGCAGCTAAATGTCCAACCCTTATTGCTGCTATTGACCTCTCTTTAATTTTAAAGGAAATTGTAAATAAACTTAGAACGTATTGTTCTGGTATTAAAAAATTTTCGAATTTTAATCCATATTGGAGTGTTAATAATTCACTGCAGGTGATAGATTCTTTAACAATGGTTTCAGCTAAAAGAATTGAGTCTTTCGATTTTGCGACATTGTATACCAATTTATCACTTAATGTAGTGTTAGATAATTTAAAAACTGTTAACAAGAATTCTTTCCTCTTATCTAGTAAAAGGTTCTTAAAAATAGACACTTATAATAAAAAAGCTGTTGCAGCGTCATTTATTTTGAATTGTGTTTCTAATGGAGCGGATTTTTTTAAAAATTAGTCACATGGTAAAGATGAATTCTATAATTGTTTAGTTCATTCAGGTTTTTTGCAATGTGTTAATATTTGTGATTTGGTAAATTTTATCATATTTAATTTACCTATTGTTGCTAAAAAGAGGGACATATTAACAGGATAAGCTTGTTTTGGTGTTACTTGGTTGTTTTACATTTGCTGTTTTTTTTTCATAGGCATGTATTTTGGGGGTGATACCTGACACGGGGATGCCATGGATATTCTGTGGTAGCCACAACACTTGGCTGGGTAGAGAATTTAATGTGGCGAAACCCTATAGACAAGTGTATTCTCCTGATGAGCCCTTGTGTTGGGTTGTTGCCTCTGAATAATTTGTCTTTATTGTTTCTATTGTTTGGTAAATGACGACTTATACTTATTGACGACATGACTGCCTGTCCATGGATTATTCTTTATGGTTGATTGTGTATGGCTATGCTGCTTGACCTATGTGATTGTATGGATGAGTAGGGTTAAGGCCTCATTCAAGTGCTGGTCTATATTAATCACTAATTTAGGAAAACAGTCTTACTTTTCTCCCTCTGTCTTTTTTTTATTATTATTATTATTATTTTTTTGTTTGTGTGTTTGTGCTGTTGCATTGGTGATTTATATATATATATATATATATATATATATATATATATATATATATATATATATATATATATATATATATATATATATATATATATATATATATAAATAATATTATATATAAATATATATATTATATATATATATATATATATATATATATATATATATATATATATATATATATATATATATATATATATATATATGTATATATATATATATATATATATATATATATATATATATATATATATATATATATATATATATATATATATATTTACATATATATATATATATATATATATATATATATATATATATATATATATATATATATATATATATATATAAAAGGTAAAGGATACGGCATTAGACTTTACAGTCCCTACCGGCGGTGCTGATCTCCGTTTCTTGGCCCTTCAGCCAGGAAGTGCAATGGGGGGTTGGGGGCCAGCCATCCTGTGCTTGCGCACACCCTTACTGTTTACCTTCCCCAGATTTCTCCAAGTACCCATTTATATATATATATATATATATATATATATATATATATATATATATATATATATATATATATATATATATATATATATATATATATATATATATATATATATATATATATATATATATATATATATATATATATATATATATATAAAGTGGCAAAACCCTATAGGCCAGTGAATTCTCCTGATGAGCCCTTGTGTTGGGTTGTTGCCTCTGAATTATTTGTCTATTACATCTACATCTACGGTAATATATATTTTATTATATGGAGGAGGGGGTCGTTTAAAATTTCCTAAGGTTGAAGGGGGTCACTATATAAAAAAGTTTAAGAAGCCCTGGTTTATTGTTCCACCAGCTAAGATGGAAAACGATTTCAGAAATTTAAGGCAGGGCGGACTCGCAAAGAATCTTCCTATACCTCCCATGTTAAACATTTGGAGTTTGCCGGAAACTGTGGGGGAGTAATTGCTTAGTATCTATTGTTGTTTTTGGTCACGGAATTCTGAGAAAGACCTCAAACAAAGTACAAAGGGCATAAAAAAACTTTATGCCCCCTCGAACTTTTCTTTGGTCATATATATATATATATATATATATATATATATATATATATATATATATATATATATATATATATATATAAAGGTAAAAAAAAAGGTAAAGGATACGGCATTAGACTTTACAGTCTGTACCGGTGGTGCTGATCTCCGTTTCTTGGCCCTTCAGCCAGGAGTGTAATGGGGGGTTGGGGGCCAGCCATCCTGTGCTTTCGCACACCCTTCCTGTTTACCTTCCCCAGATTTCTCCAGGTACCCATTTAGAGCTGGGTCAACTCTGGCTAAGCTTACAGAGTCACGCCACTGACCCCCGTCCCAAACTGAAGAATTGGGTACACCGGGATTCGAACTCGTGTCCTCTCAGACAAGGGGTCCCGAATCCGGCGCACCAACCCATTCGGCCAGGACGGTTCAAAAGGTAAGGGATACGGCATTAGACTTTACAGTCTGTGCCGGCGGTGCTGATCTCCGTTTCCTGGCCCTTCAGCCAGGAAGTGCAATGGGGGGTCGGGGGCCAGCCATCCTGTGCTTGCGCATACCCTTACTGTTTACCTTGTCCAGATTTCTCCAGGTATATATATATATTTGTATATATATATATATATATATATATATATATATATATATATATATATATATATATATATATATATATATATATATAAAGTGGCGAAACCCTATAGGCCAGTGTATTCTCCTGATGAGCCCTTGTGTTGGGTTGTTGCCTCTGAATTATTTGTCTTTATTATTTTTTCTATTGTTTGGTAAATGACGACTTATACTTACTGACGACATGACTGCCTGTCCATGGATTATTCTTTATGGTTGATTGTGTATGGCTATGCTGTTTAACCTATGTGATTGTATGGATTAGTAGGTTTAAGGCCTCATTCAAGTGCTGGTCTATGATTAATCACTAATTTAGGAAAACAGTCTTCCTTTTCTCCCTCTGTCTCTTTTTTTTTAATTATTATTATTTTGTGTGTTTGTGCTGTTGCATTGGTGATTAAATTAAAGTAAAGTTGCAATTTACTGCAACTATTTATTAGTTGCATTAGTTAGTAAAATTATTAGATAATCATGATAGGTTTTTGTGGAGGACAACAGATAGGGGAAAGCCCTACAAATAGGTAGAGTAGTTCCATAGGAAGCTTAGACCAAGTAGGACCTTGTCCCAGTGGGGCCCATAATAGAAACTGGGGAACCCTCCCCTGGGGGTCATAATTACAGGTGGAGGAGGAAGAAGGCCCCTCAAATGTACACTCAGCAGGGCCAACTGCCGTGTTCACACGTCAGATGAGTTACAAACCTTCTCCCAGTAATAGGTTAAATTGCAGGGTGAAGCAGAACACCATCGTGGGAGGATCCTCTATAGGAGGACAACTGTGGCAGGGCGTAAGATCCAGATTTATGGACAACGGCCTCTGTAAAGGGCTGCCTCGACCCTTTCAGGGTACCTGCAAGACTGGGAAACTTGCGGTCAATTTTTGCCACTCGAGGAGTGGCGCCCCTCGAGGAAATTATAGCCTAGTAAACAACACAGCACTCGTACGGGATTCTGATTATTTTATAATTTTCTCGGCTTGGTTTGTTTTGATGGGCGTTTTCGGGCTGAAAAACCTCTTCCTAGCTGATTTATCTACTATGGGCTGCCTCCCCGTAGTAGCATAATATTTGTAGGCATGAATATATAATGAGTCGGAGGTAATAGGCTTGGGACTTTCTGTGCAGGATTTCGACTCTTGTTGATAGAAGAGCATCGCCAAGTGCTGAAAACCATGTTGTGACCAAGATGGGCCCAGGATTGCACAAAGCCTCCAACTTACTGGAGGTCCCAGGGACTTCTTGCTGTCCGGTTCTAAGCCGGCTTAATCGCTTCGGTGTAGACTTGAGAAGATGTGTTGGTCCCCATCCTGCACTGGTATCCGGGATCACTGCTTTTCTTGAGGCCAAAATAATTTCAAAGATTTAAAGAACATGAAAATTGGAACATGGAATGTTACGCGGTTTGAACTGGATTTATTAGGAGTTTCAGAAACTCATATCCCAGGGGTAGGAAACATGAAATTAGGTGACATAGAATTTGTTTACTCAGGCAGGAAGGATGGGGTACATAGACAGGGAGTAGGGCTCATGATGAATAAGGAAGCTGCTAAGTCTTGTTTAGGCTGGGGAGGTATTAATAATAGAATACTAATTGCTCATTTTATGACTAAAAAGTTTAGGGTATCAGTTATAGTAGTATATGCCCCCATTGAACCAACTGATGGAGATACTAGTGACTCAGATGAATTTTACTTACAGTTACAGGAGCAAATAGACAGGGTACCAGGTAGAAATATGGTGTTTTTGCTAGGAGATTTTAATACTCAGGTTGGTAGAAATAGGGATAGATGATATCCTAGCCTAGGTAAATTTGGTGTAGGAAAAGAAAACAGTAATGGCTATAGGCTTTTGCAATTTTGTAGGTATAACAACCTAGTTATAACCAATACGGTGTTTGGTCACAAAATGGCCCATAAGTTTACATGGTATTCACGTGATGGTAAGACAGCAAACCTTATTGATTATGTGATTGTAAACAGAAGACTAGCAGGATCAATACAAGATACTAGGGTGTATAGGAGTGCCGTTATTGATGTTAAAAGTAAAGATCACCATCTAGTAGTGTCTAAGGTTAATTTAAAGCTGAAATTTTGGAAGGGCAACTCCCTCCCGGAAAGTTATGATGTTGGTAGACTTCAGGATGAAAATTTGAGAAAAAAAATTCCAGGAACAGTTGAGTACTAAACTTGAGGGTTTAAAATTTGACAATGTGGAAAATGGATGGAATAGTTTCAGAAAAACAATTTGTGAAGTTGCTGATGGTGTCCTAGGGAAGAGTGCTAAGACAGCAACTAGGAATATTAGTGAAAAGCCTTTAGGTTTAATAGAGAGTAGAAGGGGTTTGTATAAGAATTATCTGAGTGATAGGTCGTATGAAAACAAAAGGAATGTAAAGAAAGTGGAGAAAGCATTAAAATATGAACTAAGGAGATGTGAAATGGAGGCGATGGATAAAATTACTGAGGATCTGGAAGATGCGGCTAGACGGCATAATAGTAAAATATTATACTGGCATGTTAATAAATTGAAAGGGAGTAGCCAATCCGGACTAGTCCCAGTTAAAGATAGAAATGGGGCCACAATTAGTGATAAGGAAAAAGTAAAAGAAAGATGGGTGGAACATTTTGAGAATGTGCTAAACCGAGATACAGTTGCAGGAAAAGATATAGATGAAAATGAAAATGTTTGTGATACCTTGGATGTGAAGGAAGATTTGTTTAGTGAGGAAGAATTAGCGACAGTACTAGAAGGATTAAAAAATAATAAGGCCCCAGGTGCTGATAGTATGATTAATGAATTCCTTAGATACGGTGGCTCTGAGGTTAGGAATAAGCTACTGAAGATTATGAACATGATTTTTGAAAAAGGGGAAGTACCCAATGATTTTAGGAAAACCTTAATTAAACCACTGTATAAGAAAGGTGACAAGAGTGAGTGTCGTAATTATCGAGGCATTAGTCTGGTCTCTGTAGGTAGCAAATTACTGAGTAATATGATACTTTTTAGACTGAGACATGCTGTAGACAAAGTTTTAAGGGAAGAACAATGCAGTTTTAGAAAAGGTAGAGGATGTGTCGACCATGTTTTCACTCTTAGGTTAATAATTGAGAAGTCCCATCGTTGTCAAACACCTTTGGTCCTTAGTTTTATCGATTATGAGCAAGCTTTCGATTCTGTTGATAGAACAGCGTTAACAAAGGTCTTATCGTTATATGGTATACCAGAAAAATACATTAAAGTGATTTGCGCTATGTACGTGAATAATACTGCTGCGGTTAAGGTGGGAAATGAGGTTAGCAACTGGTTTTGTATTAAATCAGGAGTCAAGCAGGGTTGTGTTCTATCCCCCTTTATATGGATCATTTTGATGGACTTCGTCTTAAAGAGCACAGGAAAGGCAATTGGAGACCATGAAATCAAATGGGGAGGAAGAACGCTCCTGGACTTAGATTATGCTGATGATTTAAGCGTATTAGATGAAAGTGTGGGCAAAATGAATGAATTTTTAGAGGTTTTACGAGTTCAGGGTGCTAAAATAGGCTTGAAAATTAATGTTAAGAAGACTAAGTCATTAAGGCTAGGAATAAGTGAAGATGAACAGGTGACATTAGGTAACGAAAAGATTGATCAGGTTGGGAGCTTCAGTTACTTTGGTAGTTTTATTAGTAAAGATGGTGGGAGCAGTGAAGATGTTAAAAGTAGAATAGCTAAAGCTCAGGGTGTTTTTTCACAGTTAAAAAAAGTTTGGAAGAATAGAAAGATAAGCCTACAAACCAAGATTAGAATGTTGGAAGCTACAGTGATGACAGTGGTCAAATATGGCTCTGAAGCATGGGCACTCCGAAAAGCAGATGAAAATTTACTAGATGTTTTCCAGAGAAATTGCCTACGGATTGTTCTGGGTACCCGGCTGACTGACCGTATTTCAAACAGTAGGTTGTACGAAAAGCGTGGTTAAATCCCGCTTTCTGGGGCTATAATGAAAGAAAGGTTGAGATGGCTAGGCCACGTTCTACGGATGAAGGATGACAGATTACCGAAGATTTTCCTTTTTGGCCAACCATCTGGGGCTACACGGAAAGCAGGTCGTCCTTGGCTGGGTTGGGAGGATGTCATAAATAAAGATTTAAAGGAAATGGGAACTTCCTGGGAGGGTGTAAAGAGGGAGGCTTTAAATAGATTAGGTTGGAGGAGGAGCGTGCGTAGCTGTGTTGGCCTCAGGCGGCTTGGGGCTGCAGTGAGTTATTAGTAGTAGTAGTAGTATTCCAAAATTTCCTTCTTTCTTCATTATTTGTCTTTATTTCTTTTTTCTTTCATTAGTTCATACTTTCTTTGTGGCTGCTCAATTTTACATGTGGGCTTGATTTTCTTAGGGGAATTTTTTTACTGGGGGAAATTTCCCTGGCGGAATTTCCGCGAGTGGGTATTTTGAAACGGGAAAATTTTTGCACAACCAAATTTTCCGCCGGGAGGAGGGATATCCTGGGGATTTACTCGGGGAATAAGCCAGACCCTGACTTTCTCACACGCCAGCTGAATACCATATGAGAGTGTGGTACTAGATCGGGCTGATAAAAATTGATGTTGGCTAGCTATACTAAAAAAAAAATGTAGCTAAACTAAGTTAAAGCTCAGTTAGCTGATTTAGGACATAAATTTTTTCCATTTGGGATGGCATAGTTTAAGTAAACCAAGTGAACATGTTTAAAAATTTATGTTGAGTTGGATCATCATTTCATTATCAGCTGGTTATGTGATCCGACTGGAAGGATTTTGCCTGGAATTGTGGGGGAAAAATTTTCTGGGGAGGAGAACAGAGGATGTGTTTGTGTCTCCTTTATTTGCCTCACTTACAAAAGGAACTTTTGGGGAATGTCTTATTGATAAGAAAAATTAAACAAGGATAATGAGAAATAATTATTATAGGGTAATTTGCAAGCTTCTGAGAAATTTCTGAGATTAGGACTGCACCGTAGTGTTTTTTTATACGTTTATTTTGCATCAGATTTTTTATGTCTGTTTTGTTTGTTTTGTCAACCCTCACTGGCTTTTGTACAAATACATTTTTATTATTAATTTAGTGTTTTTCAATATTTATGTTTGGTAATGAATATTCTAAAACTAGAAATACATAAACTGACTTCAATTTGCTGATCGGATACTACACTTGAACGACAAAAACCATTATCTTTTTACGACCCAAAAACACACAAGAGTGTGCGGTAGCAAATTCAACGATTCAATCAATCTGCTTCACTTTCATGAGATGTATTCATCTTTCCTTATGTAGTTTTAATCATTAAGATTTTTCTTGCTTGGATAGATACCACCCGTTTGGATAGATCCTGCGCCACCCAGCTATGATCAGCCATCGACCATCAACAGAGTTTCAGGGCGGGTCATGCGTGGGTTAGTCCGGGTATACCAATCTCTATACCAATTAATTTAGAATGCCTAGAGTTTAGTTTATCTCTAAGGATTGATTATAAATGTTGCAAAGTAGAAGTTATATTTTTGAATGATTTAATCTAAGGTATGTTGATCTTTAGGGAAGAACCTTTCATCAGTGCATAATGACAAAGCCGTGGCTGAATTTCTGTTTTGGAGAAACAGGAAATAATTATTTTGTTGGAGGGGGGATTTAACCAAGGAAAGTATTTTATGTTTACATCATAGACTTATAATGAATTATTAATCTTGCATTTGTGCAGGTTGTGGAGGCGTCTAGCCCCAATTTTGGGTAAAATTCTAGTTAATTGACATCTTGCTATCTCGGAAAGGGTTTAGGTTAGGAAAATGAAACTTTCAGGGATGGGTCTACAGGCTAAAGTGTGTCCCGGGAAGGTATTTTAAAGTACCCATCTCCAATCTTTCTCCCTCTAGAGGGCCCTGAAATTTGCCTACATGACAGGTCTATACCTATAGAAATTTTGACAAAACAATATTTTACCTTAATTTTCAGTTAGTAGCTGCTTTTTCTCTGCCTTTAGTTCTGAAAATTCAATTCCTGTTATTTGAGTAGAATTTTGAGCCATATCAATTTGTTTTTTTAATTTAGGAAATTTATTTGCATATCTTTAAAAACTTATAAAATGGAATTGAGCAGAGTTATGAAGCTGAAAACAATTTTGTTGTACTTCAATTAAGCAGAAAAGGTCATGGCCCTCTAGAGGGAGAAGGAGTGGAGGTAGTTTCTTCAAAATACCTTCCCGGGACATACTTTAGTCTGTAAATTCATCCCTGAAAGTTTCATTTTCCTAACCTAAACCCTTTCTGAGATAGCAAGAAGTCAATTAACTAGAATCTTACCCAATTTTGTATCAAGAAAATGATTCGAGGGAGGAAATTGTAAAAAAAATGAGAACTGTAAGAACAATATGAAATCTATGTGGAAACATATGAAAATACAGTACTCCAGGAGGGCGAAGGTCCCTTTTCCCTCTTTGCGCGTCTGTCTTCATAGTTTGCGAAATATCTACGAATGTGTATTAATACCCAGTTATGAAAGACGCTTATCTTTAGGTACAGTCTCTCTAGTGACATTGACTTAGACAGTATACTTCTCCTCCACTTCTTATGGGGAGGCAGTATTGGACTCCCCTGTCATAATTGATACTTTATTTTTGAACATTCAAGGCTTCCATTGTTGATGTAAGGCTTGAATAAAAGAGTCCAGAAGCTCAAGAAAAAATTGAATTTCAGGGCCCAAGGCCAGCCCTTGATTTTTGGAAACGCAATAAACCTAAGTCTGTATGGATTTCTATCAAAATTGGATGGAGGTATGGCCTATATAGTTGATGCATGTACATAATCCTATAACTTAATCGAGGATATGAAGTTTGGGAGGCAAGGGTGCATCTAGGATTTTTGTTCAAGGCTGGGGGTGCAATAAAAAAAGCATTAAAAACGGAGCGAAAATTTGCTTATATGCATTTTCGCTACGTTTTTATAAGTCGGGCAAATATTTCGGCGACAGGTTCAGACCCCGTAACTACCCTCCTATATACGGCCTTGGTGGAAGACCTTAAAATCTAATTAAAGCAATGGATACGAAATAAAGCTAACCTAATTCCAGTTAGAATAATTTGTTCTAGCTCAGGCACGAGCGCAGAGGGGTTTCTGGCCATCTCCCTCTTCCAAACTAGTTACCCTCCTATTTTTTGATTACTTAAAAAGGCAACCAGAACTTTTAATTTTTTACGAGCGTTCTTATTAATAAAAAGAAAATACTAATTTTTTTAGCTGAAAGTAAGGAGCGACATTAAAACTTAAAACGAACAGTAATTACTCCGTATATGAAATGCGTTGTCCCCTCCGCAATCCCTCGCTCTTTACGCTAAAGCTTTTTATTGTTTTAAAAAGTAGAATTGTGGCAAAGAGTCAAACTTTAGCGTAAAGAGCGAGGGATTGTGGAGGGGACAACCCATTTCATATACGGAGTAATTTCTGTTCGTTTTAAGTTTTAATGTCGCTCCTTACTTTCAGCTAAAAAAATTAGTTTTTTTATTTAATTTCGGAACGTTTTTGAATTAATGCATGTTAAGTTTTGGCTCTCCGAACATAAATTATTAAAATGAAATTTTTATATTAATTCTTTTTTTGGCTAAATGGCTTTCTCTTAGTTTTGATCAGACGATTTTGAGAAATAAGGGGTGGAGAAGGGGGTCTAGTTGCCCTCCAATTTTTCGGTTACTTAAAAAGGCAACTAGAACTTTTAATTTTTAACGTAGGTTTTTATTAGTAAAAAATATACGTAACTTAAGAATTAACTTACGTAACAAACTTTCATAACCATATATTTCTATTATGTATACGAGGGGGTTTGTACCCTCGTTAATACCTCGCTCTTTACACTAAATCGTAAGTTTTGTCCCAATTCTTTAAGAATGACCCCTGAATCAGAAAGGCCGTAGGATAAATAGTTGAAATCACTGAAAATACTTTAGCATAAAGAGCAAGGTATTTATCTCCTCCTAAATACCTCGCTCTTTATGCTAAAGTATTTTTAGAACCCCTTTCATGTGTAATAATCTCTGTTCGTTTTAAGTTTCAATGCTACTTCTTCCTTTCATTTGAAAAAAACGTTTTCATGTTTATTTTTCATTGTTTTCTTATAGTAATGCTAGAGAATCCTGCGCCCTTTTCATTGAATTTTTCTTCCCCCATGACTGAGTCCTCCAAGGAAAGATCCTCCAAAATAGCCCCTCTCCTCAGCCCCATCCCCAAACAAAATAAAATCCCACTGAAAACGTCTGTACACTTCCCAATAACCATTACTATATGTAAACACTGGTCAAAGTTTGTAACTTGCAGCCCCTCCCCAGGGATTGTGGGGGAGTAAGTCATCCCCAAAGACATAGTTATTATGGTTTTCGACTATGCTGAACAAAATGGCTATCTCAAAATTTTGATCCGTTGACTTTGGGAAAAAATGAGCGTGGGAGGGGGCCTAGATGCCCTCCAATTTTTTGTCACTTAAAAAGGGCACTATAACTTTTCATTTCCGTTAGAATGAGCCCTCTTGCGACATTCTAGGACCACTTGGTCGATACAATGACCCCTGGAAAAAAAACAAATAAACACGCACCCGTGATTTGTCTTCTGGCAAACAATACAAAATTCCACATTTTTGTAGATAGGAGCTTGAAACTTCTACATTAGGGTTCTCTGATACGCTGAATCTGATGGTGTTGCACCATCCAGATTACGACAGCCTCGAGCTGTTTCTGAGCCTATCCCAGTTTTGTCCCCCATTCGTTGCGTTACTTCCAGATATGAAAAAACCTTTGTCCCCTTCATCACAGGAAAAATAAATAAAATAGCCAACTAGTTTCTCCCCCCCCCCCCTTATTTTCATGTGAGGTGCTTTAAGTCGTTGCACTAAATTTGCTTGCTCCCCGCTGTTTGGTTTAGTTTCCCTTTAATCATATGTGTTTTTCGTGTGTTTTATGCTTCGTTCTTTTTTTGTGAGTTTTTGGACTTTTTTTTAGTGTCCCTTTTAATTTGTGGATATATATGTTTATTTTTTGCTCTTTTCTGTATCATTAGATTTTTTTTGTCCCCTTCCCTTTTTTCTGACTTTTTGTCCCCTTCCCTTTTTTCTGACTTGTATTTGTTCAAGTTTACTTTGACAGACTTTTTTTTACTCATAATTTGGTTATTCATTATTATTAGTGTTTTTTTGCTTTATTTGCTTTGTTAGTCGACTCCGAAGTCCGAATTCGGCCCTTTGAGGGCTTTGTGATAGTGATCTTTTTGAAATAAATATCTTATCTTATCTATCTTTACCCCAGGACCGGCTCTGCCCCCTCCATATATTTAGCGTGAATTATTGCTTGGGTCATTCCCTAGAAGAGTGGTTCTCAAACTTATTTAGACACTGTACCCCTTTATACCCAAACTTTTTTTTTAGGTAGCCTACACCTCAGTTACCGCTACAAAGTAAACTATGGCTATAATATAGGCCCAATTGAAATTGTCAGTCCTAGAGGTAAAGAGTTGTTTCTTTTTTGTTAGCCGGCCACTTACCCCTTAAAAATTTTGCGTACCTCCAAGGGGCGCGCGTACAACAGTTTGAGAACCACTGGCCTAGAGAACTAACTGTAGAGAAAGGAACATGCTAAGAAAACAATTGTTGTTTCATAACCTGCAGAATAGTCATGGTTAACATATTTTGCATATACTTTGCCCCTCCCCTCTAATGTATAAATATAGCCAAAATTATGTATTTTAAATGCATTCGGCCACCATAACTTATTTTTCCAGTTTTTATTTCGTCACAGTTGATTCAATTTACAGGCACACTCACAGCCTACATAGACAGTGTCTATATAGGCTTTGGGTACACGGGTTGAAACAAGAGTGACGCACTGCGAGAATAGCTGGAAAATATATTCGGGTTATATATTTGCGCATCGTCTTGGGGGGTTGCTGGGGGTAAAGTATAGCGAGGCTGAATGCAAAATGTGTTATACTATTTCTATTCTGTATAGTGTGATGTTAGAATTATTTTCTTAGTATGTTTCCACCTCTCCAGTTAGTACTCTAGGAAAATACCGTCTGGGTATTTCCCAAGTATTTGGCAACGAACCTCTATTGTTTTAACCCGTGTACTCCAAATCCATGGTTGCCAGTGTTTCGACGGAAACAGTTTAAAAAATAGAGTTGGGATAAAGTCAAACTTTAGCGTAAGGAGAATTACTCAGAGGAGGGGACAGTCCCTTTCGTATACGAAATAATTTCTATTCGCTTTAAGTTTTAATGTTGCTCCTTACGTTTAGTCAAAAAAATTATTTAAAAAAATTATTTTCTGAAAGTTTTTCAACTAATGCAGATTTAAATTTGGCTCAACTTACATGAAAACTTAAAATAGAATTTGCATATTAATTTTGGCAAAGTATCCCCTCCCCCATGTAAAGTTTTATTTGGAAAGCTCACCTCCAGAAACTACCCTATCAATGTGAAAATCTTCCCGTATAAAATACCCGCTCCCCCACCGGAAATAATTTCCTCGAAAAAATATTTGTATACTTCCCAATAACCAATAAACAATGTAAACACTAGCCAGAGTTCAAAGCTTTTAGCCTTTGCCTCGTAGGTGTCGAGGGGTCAAATTATCTTTAAAAACGTAGCTATTAAATTTTTTTAATATTTTTAACCAAAATTGGCCAAAAGACCTTTCCCCAGGGTCTGTTGGTGATCGTGTTATTTCCAGAGCCATAGTTATTTGGCCTTTCAACTATGCTGAACGAAATGGTCATCTCAAAATTTTTATCGGATGATTCTAAGAAAAAGGGGGAGGAGTGTATTTACCCTCTAATCTTTTTGGTCTCTTAAAAAGAGCACTAGAACTTCAATTTTCATTCAGACAATCCCTCTCCCAATATTTAAGGGCTACTGGGTCGATATCATCATCCCTGAGAAGAAACAAAACAAACAAACAAAGAAACAACAACAACAAATAAACACGCATCCGTGATCTTTCTTCTGGCTAAAAAGATGTGATTTTCATTAAAATTATTTGACTTATAGCGGTCTTTCCCCCTTGTCTCGCATATCAGGCAAATTTTCTCAGGCTGGTAGCTTTTGATGGGTAGACTAAAATTCAATTAGATTTATATTTTTGAAATCATCATAAAAAGCCAGTTCTTTTTATATATCCATTGTTGTCAAAATGCCTTTTTTTTAAGTTTTGGTTACTATTGAACCGGGTCGTTCCTTATAGTCCATTACCACGAACTTTTTGACTTATTCAAACTAACAAAATTCACCTTGTCTCCGTGGCTACTACTTTCATTGTGATTTGATATTCAGAATGCGGAGTTTTTGATCTGAGTTGGTAATAAGGATTCATTTCTGGCTTTTAGAATCTGGATAACAAGAAGGGGATAACCATAGCTCAATACACGGATTATAATATTATTGTGGTCCAAGACTCCAAGGAAGGTAAATGACCAAATAGATATAATAAAGTAGTCGCAATATGGCTGTGCAAAGGATAGATCAGGAACGCTAAGAGAGTTAAGTTGAAACTCTCAGGGCTACTGCTACTACTACAATTATTAGATGCACTAATAGAGTATAAAGTAAAAACTTTCGAGAAATTTTAGATTGAAATAAAAAAAAATGGAAAGGCACAATGTAGCTGCTGGTTTCCAAAGTCATAAAGCGCATATTTCTGCAAGTACCATTACAAAGCCGTCCTTAGCACTCGAAAAAGGAAAGAAAAAAAAGTAAAGTGAAATGCCAGAAACAATAACCAAAGCCGAAGCAGTGAAAAGATCTTTCAGAAATTAGATCATGCAAACAGTCTTTTGCTAGCGATTGATGCAGTCTGTCTAATGACCGGGTTCTCATTAGTTGTAGCAACCACGCAAATGATGGGAGACCGTGAAGTTAGAAAATAATTCTTGCTTCATGATATTCAGAATAATTATAGCTAATCCCGTTTTTCATGCAGACCCGCTGTACTTACCCCTCCCCCCTAATGTACAAAAACGAAGCCCAAATTATACAAGTCAAATGCATTCTGTCACCTGTCACTTATTTTCCGGTTCTTGTTTCGTCACAGTGATTCAATTTATAGGAACGCAGGTTGAATTAAGAAGCCGCATTGGGAGAATATCGGGGAAATATATAATTTGAGCTATATATTTGCACATTAGGAGGGGGCTGGGGGAAGTATAGCGGGTCTGCATACAAAATATGTTAGCTATAATTATTCTGTTTTCTGTTTTCTAGCTTCACTTCATGAGTTTGGTCGCTATAATTAACTTCTTTGGTGTGGTCGCTATAATTATCAAGTACCCAGATTCGCTTTAAAACTGCGAGTTGGTATTGTTTTCAAATTGCATAATTTTTTCCTGGAGAAATTAAGGAGTGACATTAATACTTAAAAGAACATAAATTATTGCTTATCGGACAATAGAGGAACTAGCCTACCTGTTACTCATCCCTAGATCTTTACGCTGAACTAATAAGAAAACAAGTTTTTTTTTAAATGAAAGTAAGGAGCAACATTAAAACTTAAAATGAACAGAAATTACTAAGCATATGAAAGGGGCTTTTCCTCCTCAACGCCCCGCTCTTTATGCTAAAGTTTGACTCTTTCTCTTAACTCTATTTTTGAAACAGTAAGAAACTTTAGCGTAAAGAGCGGGGCGTTGAGGAGGAAAAGCCCCTTTCATATACTTAGTAATTCCTGTTCGTTTTAAGTTTTAATGTTGCTCCTTACTTTCATTTAAAAAAACTTGTTTTTTTTAATTTAATTTCTGGACGTTTTTGAATTAATGCATGTTTTGATCTTGGCTTTCAGCACATAAATAATTAATACGAAATTTGCATATTAATTAATATATATATATATATATATATATATATATATATATATATATATATATATATATATATAATATATATATATATATATATATAATATATATATATATATATATATATATATCATGAAAAGAGAAATCACCAATGCAACAGCACAAACACACACACACAAAAAAAGAAAAAAAAAAGGAGAGACAGAAGGAGAAAAGGAAGACTGTTTTCCTAAATTAGTGACTAATATAGACCAGCACTTGAATGAGGCCTTAACCCTACTCATCCATACAATCACATAGGTCAAACAGCATAGCCATACACAATCAACCATAAAGAATAATCCGTGGACATGCAGTCATGTCGTCAATAAGTATAAGTCGTCATTTACCAAACAATAGAAAAAATAATAAAGACAAATAATTCAGAGGCAACAACCGAACACAAGGGCTCATCAGGAGAATACACTGGCCTATATAGGGTTTCGCCACTTTAAATTCTCTACCCAGCCAAGTGTTGTGGCTACCACAGAATATCCATGGCATCCCCGTGTCAGGTATCGCCCCCAAAATACATGCCTATGAAAGAAAAAAAACAGCAAATGTAAAACAACAAAGTAGCACCAAAACAAGCATATCCTGTTAATATATCCCTCTTTTTAGCAACAATAGGTAAACTAAATATAATAAATTTTACCAAATCACAAATATTAACACATTGCAAAAAAACTGAATGAACTAAACAATTATAGAATTCATCTTTACCATGTGGCTTAATTTAAAAAAAAAATCCACTCAATTAGAAACACAATTCAAAATAAATGGCGCTGCAACAACATTTCCCAAACCTCCAAAATTAGTTGAAAATTTCTTTAAGTATTTCTAGATAATTCTTTTGATATTTATTTAAGAATTCGTTATAATGAAAACCTAGAAAATGATCTAAAGAAGTTTAAGTATAGATAGGAACAGGAAGAAATGTGAAAGATGGAACAGTGGGTTGATTTTTGTCTGAAGATATCTGGCCCAGGGTTTAATCCCATCTGCTGCCGGGTCAGCACGAAGACCTGTATACTCAAGAAGCATCATTTGTAAATAGATGATGAATTGCAATTAATCGGAAGATTTTGAGAAAAAAGGAGCGAGGGAGGAGGCCTAGTTGCCCTTCAATATTTTGATTACTTAAAAAAGCAACTAGAACTTCTAATTTTTTACAAACGTTTTCGTTGGTAAAAAATATACGTAGCTTACGAATTAATTTACGTAACAAACTTTAATATTCAATGTTTTGAGGGGGCTCAACCATCGTCGATACCTCGCTCTTTACCCTAAAGCTAAAATTTTGTCCCAATTCCTTAAAACTGACCTCTGAATCACAAATGTCGTAGAATAAATAGTTGAAATTACTGAAAATACTTTAGCGTAAAGAGTGAGGTATAACGAGGAGGTAAACCCCTCATATGCGTAATAATTTTTGTTCGTTTTAAGTTTTAATGCTGCTCCTTACTTTCAGTGGAAAAAACTTTTCATATTTATTTTTTCATTGTTTTTTCAAATAATTCAAGAAAACCCTGCGCCTCCTTCATTGAAATTTTCTTCCCCATGACAAGTTTTTCAATGGAAATATCCTCCCACGTAACCCCCCCCCCTCAAATCTCCCCCCTAAACAAAAAAAAACGGAAAAAGTCTTTACACTTCCCAGTAACTATTACTATATGTAAACACAGGTCAAAGTTTGTAACTTGCAGCCCCTCCCACGGGGACTGTGGGTGAGTAAGTCGTTCTTAAAAAGACATAGTTATTAGGTTTTTCGACTATGGTGAATAAAATGGCTATCTCAGAATTTTGATCCGGTGACTTTTGGGAAAAAATGAGCGTGGGAGGGGGCCTAGGTGCCCTTCAATTTTTTTGGTCACTTAAAAAGGGCACTAGAACTTTTAATTTCCGTTAAAATGAGCCCTCTTGCGACATTCTAGGACCACTCAGTCAATACGATCCCACTTGAAAAAAAAAACAACAAAAAACAAATAAACACGCATCCGTGATCTGTCTTCTGGCAAAAAATGTGAAATTCCACATTTTTGTAGAAAGGAGCTTGAAACTTCTACAACAAGGTTCTCTGATACGCTGAATATGATCGTGTGATTTTGTATGTATTGTGATTGTATGACTTTTAGGGAGCGTTTCCCCCTATTTTCTGAAATTAGGCAAATTTTCACAGGCTCCTAACTTTTGATGGGTATAATTGATCTTGATGAAACTTATATATTTAAAATCAGCATTAAAATGCGATTCTTTTGATGTAACTATTGGTATCAAAATTTCATTTTTTAGAGTTTTGGTTACTATTGAGCCGGGTCGCTCCTTACTACAGTTAGTTACCACGAATTGTTTGATTTTGAAGTTTTGTCCCAATTCTTTAAGAGCTACTCCGGAATAAAAAAAAAGCTGCTGCATTTTAATAAGAACATTCTAAAAGTATTGAAAAAATTTAGTGTCTGAAAAAACTTTTATACTCAATATCTGACCTTTTTAAAATCCTGCTGCGGAATCCCCATCTCAGTGTAAAATTTGCCTGCAAAATTCCCTTGAAAACTTTGTTTTCCGAAATTCTTTCTGTGGAATATCCTTCCCCCATCGCATAAAACAAACTTCTATGGACTGTGGGGTGTCTTGTCATTCCCATAGACATAGGTATTGGATATTTCTACAATTCTTAATCGAATGGCTCTTCCAAATTTTTATCAGATGACTTCGGGGGAAAAGGAGGTTGGGTGGAGGCTAGTCTCCCTCCAATCTCTTTGGTCACTAAAAACAGGGCCTAGAACTTTCGGTGTTTGTTCGAACAAGCCCTATTCCGACAATCCAGAACCATTGGTTTTATACGATCATCCCTGGGCAAAATTCAACTCGGATCCATAATCTTTGTTCTGGCAAATAACACAAAATTTCCTTTGTAGCTATGAACTTGAGACTAATATAGGAGTGTTCTCTGACATCTAATGAATCTAATATGTTCATATATGTTCATAATATGTTCATAAGCTGAATCTAACGGTGTTGTGTTCATTAAGATCATTTGAACTTTTCTCTTTTCTGAAAATAAGGCAAATTTTCTCAAAGTTTTGGCCTTTTGATGGGCAACATTAAAGTTAACAAATTTTTGGTTATATGGATTCAGCATTGAAGCCAATGCTTTTGTTCTATCAATTCTTATCAAAATTCCCTTTTTTACAGCTTTGATTACGTTTGGGCCGAGTCGCTCCTTACTCACAGTTCGTACCACGAACTGTTTGATAAAAAGAAGAATTCTAGTTTATTCTCGTTGCATTAAATTATAAAACATAGGGTTGATAAAAATTCCTTATTATCTCTTTTATACCTAAGTATTCATATATTTATTTTTAAATTTCAGTTGCCTCCCTTAAAGGTTGTTTTAAGCCATTTATCGTGGAAATTGAAGTTGGTTTGTCAATTTAAACTAAATGATTTAGGTATTCAAAGGCATGGAAAGCCAAAGCAGTCGAAATCTTCATTTTTATTTTTAGACGTTTGAGAATTATTCGTACTTTTGTGCTTGCCCAACAACACTCAAGAAGTTTGCTCTGTTTGAGAAAAACCGGTCAGCCGTCTGAGAAAAAATTAGCTTTGTCTCAATAAGAAAACTACGATGCTTGTATTCCACCACAAACATCAAAAACAGGAAGAACAATAGGGAATTCTTTCCATAAGACAGTGGAAATCCAATTTGAATGAATATCTTGGCCCTATTTCCCAAGGCCGTCCTCAAAAAACCATAAACATATAAAAGAAGAAAAGCTTACAATAGCAAACGACCAATAAAACTAAAATGGAAATTTTTTCAAACAGTCCCAGTATCTTTACTTCAGTGAAGTTCAACTGGGACTCAACCTAAAACAAAACTGCCTGAAAGGGGAGAAAGGACATGAATAGGTTTGAAACGAGCTTATGTCAAACGTAGGCCTATGCTATTTGAGGAATATGGTAGGAGGGGGACAGAGAGCCTGATGATATTTTTGAAATCAATCAGGGATTTGAATATAACAATTATAAACTACTCATGTGCGGACAAACTATCGTTGATGCCTTGCTTAAAGGTGTATCTAATAGTTACATACTGTTGAGGCAGTTGCAAAAAGAGTATCAAGCCGTTCTCGAGGGTAAAATCAGTAGGAATCTGGACGATCAAAGTATCTTTGAATACATTTGTAATGCATTTTCGATATACTCCGCTGTGTTGGTCGACAATGGACGACCGCTGTATATAAACAGCGCCGTATTTGGTACTTGTCAGTTATTCGAAACGGATTCAAGAGTTACGCAGTGTAATATCTAACAATAACCATTTTGCCCCTCTGGAATTGGTTATCATATGCTTGTTTTGAATGAGAAAATCTACGATGTGGCTATATTTTAACTAAATATTTAACATATAGTTTTGGTTAGGGGTTAGGTTAGGTTGGGTTTCCATAATTTTTTTTTCTAAAGTGCTATTTTATCATCATGTTTTTTTTATATTTCAATACGATTTACCTTACTTTACTTCTTAGGTGTGTTTCAAATAACCGACAAGTATTTTGAATTAAATAAAATTTGTTCATCTGTTGCCATTTTTCAATTCCAAGAATATCTACATAAAGGTTTACTGTTAGGAATGGCTACGATAGAATATCTGTCTTGGGGCCAAATGTGACTTAAAAAAAATCATTAAAAAATCATTTTTAGTTTTAAAAATCAGAGCAATTTGGCCTGAGATCAGCGGTTTTTGTCTTCATATTTATGTTTTATGTTCACCATTGCTTCCAGATTAACATAGTTTTGCTAATAAAATGCTATGGTAGTTGCATTCATTTACATTTGCAAGACATTAAAAAAACGTCAAGTCTGACATATTGTATTAGGTCATTGCCTTTTCTAAACATTTTTAAAATCTGAAATATGTCTTGTATTTAGTTATCGAAAAGTTTTAAGGGAACACATTAAAAGGAAGAAAAAGAAGAAGAAACACCAAGAAGCCAATACCCCATCGAACTTATGCATAGCTTCAATTTCAACTTTATTTATATCAAATAATCAATAATTGTATCTCTTTTAACATCCCTACAAAAGGCTCCATGACCTGTGAACGTAGGGAAAACATTATAATCATATCTATCAAGATTCATAATACTAGACAAGGGAAATAAACACGGAGAGGAAAAAAAAATACCAAAAAAAAAGAAAATGCGAATAGTTATATTAAACCTTTTTTCAGTTACTTACACTCAACTAAACTGGCAAATGTATGGTACTTTTATTACTTATAAAAAAAAGAAGAATAAGAAAAAAAATTAACCCAAATGACTTTTCATCAATCTTTTTAAGACACCAAAGGAATCTTCAAAAGATTGATGTTCTTCAGCAGGGAGTTCCAAACCCTACTACATGCATATGTAGGGCTAGAATTTGACCTCTTGGTTGGAGTTCTAACAACCAATAAAACTTCAGAGTTACGAGTACCACGAAGATTGACACACTCGGGGTTGTAACAAGTTCAAAAAACAAAAGGGAAGTAGACCATGAAGATATATAAGAATAAAAATAGCACAAGATAGGAAACAGAACCTAAGAAGAGAATTTGTTGACGTACTATTCGTATCTGAAACTAACTGACGGGCCTTTTCATGAATTAAACACAAAAAAACATATTTTTTCAACTGAAAGTAAGGAGTGACATCAAAACTTAAAACGCACAGAAATTACTTCGTATATGAAAGATGAAAAACATGTTTTTTTGTATTTAATTTCTGAACGTTTTTGAATCAATGCATGTTTTGATTTTGGCTCTCCGCAGAGGAATAATCAAAACGAAATTTGAATATTTTTTTTTTGGGGGGGGGGGGCTAAATGGCTTTCTCATAATTTTGATCGAATGATTTTGAGAAAAAAAGAGTGGGGGCGAAGCCTAGTTGCCCTCCGATTTTTTGGTTAATTAAAAAGGAAAATAGAACTTTTAATTTTTTACGAATCTTTTTATTGGTAAAAGATTTACGTAGCTTATAAATTAGCTTACGTAAAGAACTTTTGTATTCTCATGTTTTTATTTCATATATGAGGGGATTCGCCCCATCGTCAGTACCTCGCTCTTTACACTAAAGCTTAAATTTTATCCCAATTCATTAAGAATGACCCCTGAATCACAAAAGCCGTAGAATAAATAGTTGAAATTACTAAAAATACTTTAGCGTAAAGAGCTAGGTATCATAAGGAGGTGAGCCCCTTATATGGGTAATAATTTCTGTTTGTTTTAAGTTTTATTGCTGTTCCTTGCTTCCAGCTGAAAAAGCTTTTTCACATTTATTTTTTTTTTTTTTTTTTAAATAATGCTAGTAAATCCTGCTCTCCCTTCATGGAAGTTTTCTTTTCCCATGACAAATTCTCGATGGAAAGTTCCCCCAGCATATCCCCCTCTTCTCAACCCCTCCCCCCAACCAAAAAAAATCCTCCTGAAAACGCCTGTATACTTCCCAATAACCATTACTATATGTAAGCACAGGTCAAAGTTTGTAACTTGTTGCCCCTCCCACGGGGACTGTGGGGGAGTAAGTCGTCCCCAAAGACATAGTTATAAGGTTTTTCGACTACGTTGAATAAAATGGCTATCTCAGAATTTTGATCCGTTGACTTTGGGAAAATAATTAGCGTGGGAGGGGGCCTAGGTGCCCTCCAATTTTTTTGGTCACTTAAAAAGGGCACTAGAACTTTTCATTTCCGTTAGAATGAGCCCTCTTGCAACATTCTAGGACAACTGGGTCGATACGATCACCCCTGGGGGAAAAAAAACAAAAAAAAAACAAAAAAACAAAAAAACAAAAAAACAAATAAACACGCATCCGTGATCTGCCTTCTGGCAAAAAATGCAAAATTCCACATTTTTGTAGATAGGAGCTTGAAACTTCTACAATAGGGTTTTCTGATACGTTGAATCTGATGGTGTGATTTTCGTTAAGATTCTATGACTTTTAGGGGGTGTTTCCCCCTATTTTCTAAAATAACGCAAATTTTCTCAGGCTCGTAACTTTTGATGGGTAAGACTAAACTTGATGAAACTTATATATTTATAACCAGCATTAAAATGCGATTCTTTTGATATAGCTATTGGTATCAAAATTCCATTTTTTAGAGTTTTGGTTACTATTGAGCCGGGTCGCTCCTTACTACAGTTCGTTACCACGAACTGTTTGATAAGAGAAAGTGGTCTTAATAGGGATAGGAAACTACTAGTCCAAACAATAGAACAGTTATTAATTTGCGGCTGTATGAGATAATTATAAAGAAGCTTTAAAATACATCCAGGAAAAATATACCTTAGCTCACGTATCATGCCTAAGTTTCTTGACACTTTTAATCGTAGAAGATTAATGCTAAAAGGTTAATTCTCAGCATGCTAAAAAAGTTTGCAGTACAACGTTTGACGAGGTATTTAGGGTACTACCTCACTAGGTATGCTAATTGATGGCTTGGCAAAACAAATTGTCTTTGTCACGTGTTCAAGTGTCAATCAAGGGGGAAGGGTAGGGTTTGATTTGCCCCCCCCTCTAAATAAACTTTTGCCCTCTCTTGATTCTGGAAAATATCTGTTTTTTTATTTTCCTCAAAAAATGTCGTTCTTTGGTTTTCTCATTAAAAAAGAAGTAAAACAACAGCACTAATCCTCTTATAGACTTTGAAAAATATTTTTACCTTCTTCTACAATTTGTGAATAGTAGCCACTGCCGTCTAGCACTTGCGATCCATGTTCTTCTGGGATAACCTGCTCTGGGAAATCAGTCCATATGGACTAAAATTGTGAAATCATTGAATATTTGATAAAAACGATTTCTCCTCTGTGGTGCAAAAACAGTGCATTATAAATATGCACCAGAAATAGAAAGTTAGGGAGCATCTCCAAGGGACCCAAAGAGGACTGTGCCATCAAGGTTTTCCTGTCACACTCATTCTGTTTTTTAGTTTTTTCTCTCTTTTTGTATATAAACTTTTTAATTTGGTTAATTACTAGCACCTTTGTCACATTGCCTTCTTCCCCTCCAAGATTTTGCACTAAATCTGCCTTTGATAGATTCGTATAGGAAACAAGAACAGTAACAAAATGAATCAACAGATGAAAGTAAAAATTTCTCTCGCTTGATATTGTCAAAACCCTAGTCCTGGCTGAACTTGCCCCCCTCACCCCTTCTGAAGGGATTTCTTGTTGGAGCTGGCTATTGTACACGTACCGTTAACGATAACACCACTGCTCTCCCACCCCTCCACCCTCAATTAGCCCCCAAGGGCTTGATATACAGTACCTAGGCTAATGAAAAAAAATATACTAATATAATATTTGGTCCAGGCAACTTGTTTTGTTGTCTACGTTCTAAGTAAAGCAAACACCAAACAGCTTTTTTCAAATATTTGAAAAATCTCGATAGTTTTTTTAATAGCTCTGGGAAATCCAGAATCCCTCCATGGAAAATTTCTACTCCCCCTCGAAAAATTCCTCCTGGGAAAGATCTTCCAACGTAAGATCCCCATTAAACCAGAAAAATTGGTTGTTTTAAGATTATGTCCCTGTTAAGTAAAGCTAGATGGCTATTGTTATTTTTCTCCTAGACGAACTTAATTTCCATCTCTAATCAGTTTTCCTTAGCTGGGCCTGTCTCCAGGCCCAAACAACACCTCTCAAAATTTTAGAGCACTTTTATCGATAGTTCCATTTGTTTTCAGAATACAAACTTTTATTTTGTTTACTTTTCTAAAAATTCAATGCCCCTCCCCCCATACAAATATTAACCATAGCTTGAATCAATATTTCATACTTGCTCGTTTAACTTCCCCCCTCCCGTGACCACTCTTTGAATTGGTCACTTAATCATGTTGGATGCTTCATGGTTATTTTCGTCTCTAGTTCAAACAGTTTGGAGTAAAGAGCTGTACGTAAGGATTGACTCGGCCCAATAGTAACCGAAACTCTAAAAAACAGAATTTGAAAAAAAAACATATAAAAAGAATAGGCTTTTTATTTTGATTCAAAATATATAACTCATCAAGTTTAATATTACCAATCAAAAGCTATGAACCTGAGAAAATATCCGTGATTCCTGAGAAGGGGGAGGGGACGTCCCAAACGTCAAGGTATTATAATGCAAATCACAACATCAAACTAATTGTCTCAGAGATCACTACTGTAATGGGTTCGAGCTCCCAACTGCAAAAATGTGGAGTTTTGTATTTTAAACCAGATTTTATAGGGGGGGGGGAAGAGATAAAGTCTTAAAGAAATTTAAGACGTATTGGGAGAGGAGGTTTGACCCCCCCCCCCAAAAAAAAGAAGAAATATATTGGTGTGACTGGTAAAAACATAACAAAAATGAAGATAAACAATTTTTTTTATGTGTTTTTTTTAAGAATTTTTTGTAAAACCACCCGAAAAAAATCCTTTTGTAACCTTCCTTCTCCTGAAAAAAAAATCCTGGATACAGCCCCACCTGTAAGTAAAACAAAAATTTAATCAATGAGAAAACTTTCTATGCAATCCCTTCCAAAATTACGACTATTTTTCAGAATTGCTTAAGCTCAGAAGTTGCACATTATTCAGAAATACCAGCCAACCATTCAGCCTATAAATCTTATCCGTCCAATAACTTTCTTTGATGATTTATCTTAGACAAAACATTTTAAAAATTTTAATCTCCAGCCAAGTAATAACTCAAGTTTTTTTTGTTTTTTTTTTTATTATGTTCCATGCATACCTTATGAGGAAGAGCCTGGATTCTTATTTGGATATTTACTTTATGACACAAAAATCAAATGACAAAGGCCTAATTAATGCATCGACTTCCGAAGTCTGTCATGGGCCAGGTACTGTTTACGATTCTGAATATAAAATTTAAAAGATCTGTACACAAGAAAAGCGTAGAGGTTCAATTCATATAACATATTCCAACAAGAGCATCGACCAAGAGAGAAGAGGGCAACTCTCCCGCTATATTATGGAAGATGCAAGTTTTTCGTTGAAAATCGAAAAAACTATATCCCCTAGGCAACATTTAGGGGGTCGGTATCGGATTTGGAGATTCCTCCTAAAAATTTTTCCGACTCGCAAAAAATAACAAATTCTTCATGTGTTTTGCAAAGTTTTTTTGTGTCCCCCCTCCCCGAACAAAAATCTTTGAAATGGCCATGTCCCCCTCCTTCGTATATTTTGAAAATACCTTTATTCGTATCTTCAATTACGGAATTAACAAAAAATCCCCCCCGTAACAATTTTGTGAATTGGTGCAAAAAAAAAACGCAAAGGAATCTCGAATCCCTAGGACTTTTAATTGCAAGATTCGTTGCACTATCAACCACTTCAGAAAATACTGCTTATCTTGGGTTTTGATACTTATCGCCTTTAGGGATAGTTACCAGCCCATACAACAAATGCATTTCCAGAGGCAACATTACTGTATAGCATAATAGGGAAAAGAAGCATGATAGCATAACATTCAATTAAAAAAAAATTGACTGGTAGTAAGGAGCAAAATGAAAATTAATACGAATACAAATTAATTCCTTAATGTGGAGGACTACCCCTTCCCCAGCCGACCCTCTTTATGGTAAATTTCCCTTCAATTCTTGACTCAAATTATAAAGTAATAGACTGTAATAGACAAGGACACTTCGTATATAAGGAATTGCCGTAAAAACTTCAAAAGGGCCTGATTCAATTTGAAATTGTAAGTTATATTGCTCCTTCTAGTAGTCGAAAGAGATTGCAGGGTAACTACCACCCCCATGTTCGTCAGTTCCCCAAATATATCCAATCTCAAAAATTGGATAAATCCATTTTTTTCAGCACAGTTGAAAGGTCCAGTAACTATGTCTTTGAAGATTAACCCCCTTCCCCCCAGAGCCCTCAGCCAAGGGTTGTAAGTTATACCCCTGATCATATAAGGTTTTATGGAAAGAGTGGTCACACAAACTTCGAAGGGGCTCCTTGGATTGGAAATTGAAAGTTCTAGTGCCCTTTTGAATAGTTGAAAGTGATTGCAAGGGATCCTTCCCCCCTTCGGCCCTCATTTCCCCAAACACATCCAATCAAAATTTTGAGATAGTCATTTTGAAAATCATATTTCAAAAGACTAGTATTATGTCTTTGGGGATGACAACCCTCCATTCCCGTCGACGGTCCTCAGGACAAAGGGCTATAAGTTGTGCTAGTTGCCCATTGTTAATATTTAAAGTTTTTATTAAAAGAGTGAACTTTGGAATTCCAACATTCAATTGGAAACCAGAAATCGTAGTGTCCTTTTAAAAGTTAAAAGTGATAGGAGGGCAACTAGCCCCACTCGACGTCTTTTTTTTCCAAATGTATCCAACAGAAATTTTGAGATTCCTACTTTATTCAAAATAGTCTAAAGATGACACAAAAAGGTCTTCGGGGTTGAAATATCCGCTCAAAACCAGGGGCCAAGGGTTGTAAGTTATGTTCTCATGGCATATCAGGTTTTTATGGAATGAGTGGTCGTATAAACTGTGGATAGGGTTCATTTGATTAGAAACTGAAAGCTATAGTGCTCATTTTAAGAGATAAAAGCAACTTTAGGGCAACCAGCCCCCTCCCCTCCCACGGCAATCATTTTCCAAAAAAAAATCCAATCAAAATTTTGAGATGTCGATTTTCTTCGACATTGATGAAAGATCCTGTAATTGTGACTTTGGGGACGTCAAGCACCTCACATCCCCTAGAAAAAAGGCTGCAAGTTAGGTAATTCACTGTTTATATAGTATGTGCTATTAAGAAGGGTACACATGTTTGACCTTATCTTTCCAAAAAGACAAAGGGCATTCAGGGGAGTCTTTCAGAGAGGGTTGAGAAGAGTATTGAACTAAATCAAAACACATATATCAATTTGGGTTGTTGTGTGAACTACGCTATTACTACTGCTACAACCACAATATTATATTTAAAATTTTTAGGGTAAATTTGAACTAAATCGAAAAACCCTATTTGCATTCACATAATGAATAGAGCGTATGATAGGTAGTGCAATAGCACTGCCTAAGTAAAGAGCGATTTGGACTTAATGTGTTATGAGATATCCATCTTTTTTCACCATAGTTGAAAGGTCTAGAAATTATGTACTGAAGGATGACACCCCTCCAGAGCCCTCAGGACAAAGGTTCTAATTTATACCCTGGGGTATATAAGGTTTTTATAAAAAGGTTGGTCGTATAAACCTTGGAGGGGGCTCATTCAATTGGTAATCAGATGTTCTAGTGCCTTTTTAAGAGTCAAAATAGTTGGAGTGAAGCTTCTTCCCCCACCCTCCCCCACACAGGTCGTTTTTTCCCAAAATGTATCTGACTCCAATCTTGAGATAGCCATTTACATAAACGAAATGCATCTGACTGAAATCGTGAGACAGCCATTTTTTCAAATAATAGTCCAAAGACCTCAAGCAGCGTAATTGCACTACCTAAGCGAAGCGTTATGTGGGCGAAATGTACTATTTAGTAATTTTTTAGTAATAGTACATTTTATTTTCTAAGACAATTCTTTCTATACGAAGTTCCCTGGTTTAAAAAACGAAAAGAAAAAATGAATAATACATTATGCCCATATCGCTCTTTTCTTAGGCAGGGCTATTGCAATGGCTATGATACGCTCTTTTGACAATTTGCATACACATAGTGTATTTTGGTTTAGTTCAAATTGCCCTCCAATATTTTGAATTTAGTACTGCGGATGTAGCCGTACTAGTGGAAGCAGTAGTAGTTGTGGTAGTTGTAGTAGTAGTAGCAGCGTACAAATATCACTTTTGGTCAATTGATCTTCTCCCTTATCATTGATTGAAAGTTCCAAATGAATATGCTCAGTCATTCCTGAGTTACTCTCTTTTGACAGCCCGTGTACATATAACGTCTTTTGATTTATTTCAATACTCAACCTTCTCTGAAAGGCTCACATGAACACCTTTGTCTTTTTGGAAAGTAAATGTTTAACAACCATACCTTTATCAATATCATTTACTATATGTAAACAGTGAACGAAGTGCCTAACTTACATACCTTGTTCTGGGGACTGTGAGGAAATTGAGGTCCCCAAAGCATCATTACAGGATGTTTAAAGAATGCTGAAGAAAATAGACATCTCAAAATTTTGATTGTGTATTTGTTTTGGAAAATAATGGTCGTTAGAAGAAGGAGAGGCGCTTGTTGTCGTCCCTTTTGACTTTTAAAAAGAGCACTATAACATCTAATTTTCAATCTTTGCAAAGGAGGAGAGCCCTCTCCAAAGTTTATACAACCACCCGTTCTATAAAAACCTGGTATGTCTTCAGAGCATAACTTACAACCTTTGCTCCCAGGTTTTGAGGGGGTATTTTAACTCCAAATGCCTTTTTATATGATCTTTAGACTCGTTTGGACAAAATGTCTATCAAAAATTTCCATCGGATATACTAGGTGAAAAGGATATGCGCGGGGGGAGGCTACTTACCCTCCTATCCCTTTTGACTCTTAAAAAGGGTAAAAAGGATACTGAGACTTCTGATATCCATTTGAATGACCCGCATTTGAAGTTTATACGAACACCCATTCAATGAAAATCTTAAATGTTAACAATAGGTAACTAGTATAACTTATAGCCCTTGCCCTGAGAGCTATCACGGGACTGCGATCTCCAAAGATATAATTATAGGATCTTTCAAACATGATTTTCAATATAATTATCTCAAAATTTTTATTGGACGTGCTTGGGGAAATGACGGGCAACAGCAGGGGGTGGACTGGTTGCCCTCCTATTAGTTTTGACTATTCAAAAATGCAATATAACTCAATTTCCAATCTAATGAGCCCCCTCAATATGTATGCGACCACTCTTTCCATAAAAACCTTATATATGCCAATGAAACAATTGACAACCTTTTCCCTGAGGACTGTGGGGGGAGGGGGGGTAGTTGTAATCTTCAAAGACATAATTACTGGACCTTTCAACTTTCGCTGAACAAAATGATTATCTGAAAACTTTGATTATATGTAGTTGGGGAAATAATGAAGGATGGGGAGCTGGTTACCCTCCAATCACTTTTGATATTAGAAAAGGCAACAGAACTCCTGATAGCCAAACCAATCAGCCCCCTTTGAAATTTATATGATCACCCTTTCTATAAAGAGCTTATTTCCCACTAGGACATAAATTACAACCCTTGCCATAAGGGGTTCCAATCAAATGAGCGCCTTTCAAAGTTTTTTATGACAATTCCTTCCATACGAAGTGCTCTGGTATAACCAAAAAACAGAAGTAATACATTGTTCTCATATCGTTTTTTACTTAGGCAGCTTTATTGTGCGGCCTATCATTAAATAGAAAAACAAGTTTTTTCAGCTGGAAGCAAGTAGCAACATTAAAACTTCATGTTGAATCTTGATTCCTTACTTACTCGTTTTAGATGGTTAGTTCGGTTTAGACTTGCTTTGTAGTTTACAATGAAGAGGTAACCTCTTTCGTGGCGTTTTTGCTTATTATCGAAATAAAAGAGCATGGGGGATTTTTCTCGGGGAGCGTTTTCCTTGGGGAGAAAAGTTTCCCAGGTGATTCTCCAGGAGAAAATTTACACGGAGGGAAGGAGATTTTCAGACATTATTTGAAAAAAAAAAAATCAGAAACTAAATAAAAAAAAATCTTCTCTCCAACTGAAACTAAGGAGTGACATTAAACATAAAACGAACAGAAATTTGTATATCAAAGGGGCTGCCCCCTGCCCACTACCCCACTCTGCCCAAAACTTTGGAATTTTGTCCCAATTATTTAAAAATGACTTCTGAAACACAATGACCGTTTAATTAAAATAAGAATCTTTTTAAAGCAGTAAAAAATTTGCGTGAAGAATGGGCTATTAAGAAGGGAGTTACCCCTTTCATATACGAAATAATTTCTGTTCGTTTGAAGTTTTGATGTTGGTCCTTACTTTCAGTTGAAAAAACCTTTTTTTATTACTTCAACTCATAAAGGACTATTGATCACCGTTGAAAAATACTGCTTCAACAGTTGCTACAGTTACATTTTCCTGTGGCAGGCAAACTTTCTAATATCACTGCTTAGAAGTGATCAAAGGGGAAGGCTCAATTTTTTGGTGACAGGGTCAGAAAACCGTCGCAAATCTTATGCAGTTTTCAATTCTAGTCCAACTTCGGTTTGAAACTGGTGTCTTCCTTCTTGCCTACTAGAACAGAGCTTTTCAGTTGAAAATAAAAACACGGTTCGATGGAACCAAAGCTTCACTGCATAATTTCAGATAGTCCTCTATAAAACTCAATTGACACACTGTAGGCTTTGGCACAATTGCATCTTTTTTCTAGGAAATCGGTCTCTAGGGAGATTTACACCTCTGCTAATTTTTAAATCTCTGGTGTAATGAACCCCATTTCAACCCTCTGAAAAAGGGTTGAGAGCCAGTTTATTTATAGTCTTTAACAAAGTAAGAAGCTCAGTCGTTATCTGAACGTAAGGAAGTTGTTGAGTTTCGCATAGGTAAGAAAACATATCTTGCATATTATTTGGCCCAATGGCGTCAATTCAAAAAAAATGTAGGGAGTACAGTTGCAAATTAATTTTTTTTTAAATCTTGTGGGTAATTTTTTTCAATGAAAATATAAAAAAAGTGCGTTTTTTTCATCAAAATACCCAAAAAGGCATTTTGTATTAAAATACCTCAAAATTGCATTTTTCAAAAGCTAGTTTGTTCAAATGTAGGTTTTCCTTTTTGCTTCTGCTTTTTGTAGCGTTATTTATGATTTGTTTGCGCTAGTTTATGTGTTTTTTTTTTTTTTTTTGTTGATAAAGAATTCTAGATGCTGAGCCGAAGTATTGGGAGTTATTATTATTTTTGTATTTGAGAGTTTGGTAAAATTCTAGTTAATTGACTTCTTACTATCTCAGAAAGCATTTAGGTTAGGAAAAATGAAACTTTCAGGGATGAATCTACAGACTAAAGTATGTCTCGGGAAGGTATTTTGAAACAATTACCTCCACTTCTCCCTCTAGAGGGCCCTGACCTTTGATGACCTTTAAAAATATGTGTGTTATAAAAGTGAAACCTTGCAAAATAGATTTTCTGCTTAATTGAAGTACAACAAAATTGTTTTCAGCTTCATAACTTTGCTTAATTCTATTTTATATGGTTTTGAAGATATGCAAATACATTTCCTAAATTAAAAAAAAACAAAAAACATTGATATGGCTCAAAATTCTACTCAAATAACAGAAATTGCATTTTTACAACTAAAGGCAGAGAAAAAGCAACTAGTAACTGATAATTAAGGTAAAATGCTGTTTTGTCAAAATTTGCCTACCTGTCATGTAGGCAAATTTCAGGGCCCTCTAAGGGGAGAAGGAGTGGAGGTGGGTACTTTAAAATACCTTCCCAGGACATACTTTAGCCTGTAGCCCGCCCATCCCTGAAAGTTTCATTTTCCTAACCTAAACCCTTTCCGAGATAGCAAGAAGTCAATTGACTAGAATTTTACCGAAAGTTTTTCTTTTTTACACTGTCTAATTAAGAAATTTTTACCATTGCGTGTATTTTCGTTTCAATTGCAAATAGGCTAGACAGATTTTGTGGCTTAAGAAATTATTTATCCAGATTTATCTGTCTTAGAGACATGAATGAACTTGGAAACCATCTGTAAGTGAAGAATACGAAAAAACAAGTTGATTGACTTTTGGCTATCTCGGAAAGGGGTTACGTTAGGAAAATGAAACTTTCAGGGATGGGTCTAGAGGCTAAAATATGTCCCGGGAAGGTATTTTGAAGTACTCACCTCCACTCCTTCTCCCTCTAAAGGGCCCTGAAATTCGCCCACATGACATGTGTACCTATTGAAATTTTGACAAAACATCATTTTACCTTAATTTTCAGTTACCAATTGCCTTTTCTCTGCCTTTAGTTCTGAAAATGCAATTCCTGTTATTTGAGTAGAATTCTTAGCCATATCAATATTCTTTTTCAAAATTTAGGAAATATATTTTCATATCTTTAAAACATTATAAATTGGGATTGAGCAAAGTTGTGAAGCTGAAACAATTTTGTTGTACTTCATTCAAGCAGAAGATCTATTTTGCAAGGTTTCACTTTTATAACACATATTTTTAAAGGTCATCAAAGTGCCTTCTAGAGGGAGAAGGAGTGGAGGTGGGTACTTCCCGGGACATACTTGGCCTTTTAGACTCATCCCTGAAAGTTTCATTTTCTTAACCTAACCCCTTTCCGAGATAGCCAAGTCAATCAACTTGAATTTTACCAAAGACAATACAAGAAAAACAGGGGAAACCGAGATTTGGGGGTATCGCAAATGTAACTCAGTGCCTATACTAAGCTGGAACGTATTTGGTAACTTTATTTTGTTAATTATTTACTTACGTCCTTGTTTAAAACATCCTTAATTTGTTAAACAAACTGAGACATCAGGAATCATATGATTACCTCTGCGTCTACTTTAGCCTTCTTTTTATAACAATATTAAATTATTCACTGAGTTTTAATATTATTTAAGTCAAGGGTTAAAATCTTTGCTGTACCCCGTTTTTCCCCATTTAGGTACCGTAGCTCTTAACTTCGAACCTGCTGTATATTTTGTCTTTGATTCTTTTGCGTTCTGAGATATTTCAAAATTCTATTTTCTCTTTGTTGCTTCGTGTCAAATTTCATTGAAAAGCGAAATTTAAAAGGTAGCCTCAAAAAAGATAAATTTTGGCAACGTTAATGGTTTATGACGCATAAGTAGCAAAGCAAAATAAAGTTATTAGGATGTACATTTACCCCGCGTTGAACAGAGGTTATTATTGCAATAAATTTTATTAAATAAGCGTAATCACTGTGATTGGATGCAGTTAAAAATCAAAATGAATTTCTCGTAAAAAGAAATTTTTAATAGAACTTGAAACCCTATATAATATTATTAACTAGCCAAAAACAATAGCTGGTAAAATACTAGTTCAGTGACTTCTTGCTAAAACCTCCAAAATGGTGTCGAATAGAAATCAAAAATGCAACGTAAGAATCACTAGGGTCGGAAACCCATTTAGCAGAATTAAAGTCCCTACCTTGAACAACAAGAAAATCTCCTGGGAATTAGTGATTTCTCCGTTTTTTCCAATGCTTTTTTTTCTAGCGCCTCTTTTGATTAACAAAAGAAATTATATCACAGTAAAGTGACGTTTTCTGCCATTTATGCCGAGAAGCATCCATTTTTGCCCAAAGAGGGTTAAAATGCCAGCTAATAGAAACTTTAAGATGGCTCATCGATATTCCATAGTTAGGAAGTTTTGAGCCTCTTCCCCCCGTTCTTGATGAATACAGCAAAATGGCGTTTTTCGCTAATGTGCTACCAAACTCAAATTTTTGTCCATACGGGTTCAAAATATCAAGGAATGCTGATTTCAATGTAGTCAATCAATTTGTCATGATCTAAAAGCCTCGATAAGAGGTTTTTAGGTACTTATGTATTATTCAGTACAAAGCCGAGAATTTGGATCTGCAGATCATTTGATAACCGGTCAGTATTCGAAGAAAATTAGCTTAGGCTAAACTGAAACGTTGCAGGTAAATTTTTATTAAATATCTAATATATAGAAATGGTATTGTTTGGGTTAGGATATGTTAGGCATTTGATATAATGCGTCCTGCTTTCCATAATTCTTTGTTGTAGTTTCCATAATTTTGTTAATTAAGTATTATATTTTCATCATATTTTTGTATATTTCATTAGGATTAAGCTAACTTCACTTCTCGAGTGTGTAATAGATAATACACAAGAACCGGTTTGGAGCCGCCTCCAACTGGAATTAAATAAAAAAAAACAAGTTTTTTTAACAGAAAGTAAGGAGCGACATTAAAACTTAAAACGAACACAGATTACTTCGTATATGAAGGGGCTGCTTCCTCATCAACGCCCCACTCTTTACGCTAAAGTTTGACTCTTTCTCTTAACTCTACTTTTTAAAACAGTGAAAAACTTTATCGTAAAGGGCGGGGCGTTGATGAGGAAGCAGCCCCTTCAAATGCGACGTAATTTCTGTTCGTTTTAAGTTTTAATGTCGCTCCTTACTTTCCTTTAGAAAAACTTGTTTTTTTTATTTGATTTCTGAACGTTTTGAATCAATGCATGTTTTAATTTTGGCTCTCCGCAGATGAATAATTAAAAAGAAATTTGCATATTTATTCTTTTGGCTAAGTGGCTTTCTCATAGTTTTGATCGGAGGATTTTGAGAAAAAAGGAGCGGGGGAGGAGGCCTAGTTGCCCTCCGATTTTTTGGTTACTTAAAAAGGCAACTAGAATATTAATTTTTTACGAACGTTTTTATTAGTAAAAGATATACGTAACTTACAACTTAGCTTACATAACGAACATCTGTATTCTCATTTTTTTGGTACGTATATGAAGGGGTTCACCCCCTCGTCAGTACCTCGCTCTTTACACTAAAGCTTAAATTTTGTTCCAATTTCTTAAGAATGACCCCTGAATCACAAAAGCCGTAGAATAAATAGTTGAAATTACTAAAAATACTTTAGCGTAATGAGCGAGGTATTAGGAGGAGATTCCCATCATATGTGTAATAATTTCTGTTCGTTTTGAGTTTTAATGCTTCTCCTTACTTTCAGTTGCAAAAACTTTTTCATATTTATTTTTTCATTGTTTTTTTTTAATTAATACTAGAAAATCCTGCGCTCCCTTCATGAAAATTTTCTTCCCCCATGGCAAATTCCTCCAAGGAAAGTTCCCCCAATATATCCCACTCTTATCAACCCCCCACAACCTAAAAATCCCCCTGAAAACGTCTGTACGCTTCCAAATAGCCATTACTATATGTAAGCACTGGTCAAAGTTTGTTACTTGCGGCCCCTCCCACGGGGACTGCGGGGGAGTATGTCGTCCCCAAAGACATAGTTATAGGGTTTTTTGACTACGCTGAATAAAATGGCTATCTAAGAATTTTGATTTGTTGACTTTGGGAAAATATTTAGCGTGGAGGGGGCCTAGGTGCCCTCCAATTTTTTTGGTCACTTAAAAAGGGCACTAGAACTTTTCATTTCCGTTAGAATGAGCCATCTCGCAAGATTCTAGGAACACTGGGTCGATGCGATCACCCCTGGGGAAAAAAAAAAAAAAAACCAAACAAACAAATAAATACGCATCCGTGATCTGCCTTCTGGCAAAAAATACAAAATTCCACATTTTTGTAGATAGTAGCTTGAAACTTCTACAATAGGGTTCTCTGATACGCTGAATTTGGTGTGATTCTCGTTAAGATTCTATGACTTTTAGGTTGTTTCCCCCTATTTTCTAAAATAAGGCAAATTTTCTCAGGCTCGTAACTTTTGATGGGTAAGACTAAACTTGATGAAACTTATGTATTTAAAATCAGCATTAAAATACGATTCTTTTGATGCAGCTATTGGTATCAAATTCCATTTTTTAGAGTTTTGGTTACTATTGAGCCGGGTCGCTCCTTACTACAGTTGGTTACCACTAACTGTTTGATACACACTTCAAAAAATATTTTTGGTCAAGATTTGAATCTGTATTGATACGATCACAAGGCGTAACTATTATCATTACATTATAGCGTCTACTCATCAATAGTCTGTTATATAGTATTTGCTGTTTCAAGTCCTGCGTTTATTACGTGCTAGAAATTTAAGGCAGTAAGGTGACCAGACTTCAAAGTCTTATGAGCGCTTTATCACGCTTTTTAATGCTCTTTTCAACTAAAAATCTTCAATAAGGAAGCAAAAACACGGTGAAATGGTCAATAGCTTTGAATTTAGCCTTTAAACGTCTCAACAACAAAATAGAGAATAATGAGGACTTTTTTTCCAAGACAGTGAACCAACCAAACCTATTTGCATATTTCGGCCCTATATCTAAGGGCCGTCTTCAGGAAAGAAAAAATAAAAAAACAATAAAACACTTACAATACAAGTTCTCAGTTAAAAATCCATTTTTTTTTATTTTAAAATAGCCTTGGCATCATTCATTCTTAACGTAAAGTTCAGCCAAGACTGTCTGATAAAAGCTAACATTTTGCAAGATAAAAAGGTTCATTCATTTCACTAACTGTTTATTAAAAATTGGAATGATTTCTTATTGCGATTAAATAAAAAAAACTAATTTTTTTAGCTGAAAGTAAGGAGCGACATTAAAACTTAAAACGAACAGAAATTACTCCGTATATAAAATGGTTTGTCCCCTCCGCAATCCCTCGCTCTTTACGCTAAAGCTTTTAATTGTTTTAAAAAGCAGAATTGTGGCAAAGAGTCAAGTTTTTAATTGTTTTAAAAAGTAGAATTGTGACAAAGAATCAAACTTTAGCGTAAAGAGCGAGGGATTGCGGAGGGGACAAACCATTTTATATACGGAGTAATTTCTGTTCGTTTTAAGTTTTAATGTCGCTCCTTACTTTCAGCTAAAAAAATTAGTTTTTTTTTTATTTAATTTTTGAACGTTTTTGAATTAATGCATGTTTGGTTTTGGCTCTCCACATATAAATTATTAAAATGAAATTTGTATATTAATTCTTTTTTTGGCTAAATGGCTTTCTCTTAGTTTTGATCAGACGATTCTGAGAAATAAGGGGTGGAGAAGGAGGCCTAGTTGCCCTCCAATTTTTCGGTTGCTTAAGAAGGCAACTAGAACTTTTAATTTTTAACATTTTTTTAAATTTTTATTAGTAAAAATTATACGTAACTTATAAATTAGCAACTTACGTAACAAACTTTCATAATCTTATATTTTTATTATGTATACAAGGGGGTTTGTATCCTCGTTAATACCTCGCTCTTTACACTAAATCTTAAGTTTTGTCCTAATTCTTTAAGAATGACCCCTGAATCAGAAAGGCCGTAGAATAAATAGTTGAAATTACTAAAAATACTTTAGCATAAAGAGCGTGGTATTTATCTCCTCCTAAATACCTCGGTCTTTATGCTAAAGTATTTTTAGAGCCCCTCATATGCGTTATAATCTCTGTTCGTTTTAAATTTCAATGCTACTCCTTCCTTTCATTTGAAAAAACGTTTTCATGTTTATTTTTCATTGTTTTCTAATTGTAATGCTAGAAAATCATGCGCCCTTTTCCTTGAATTTTTCTTCCCCCATGACAGATTCCTCCAAGGAAAGATCCTCCAACATAGCCCCCTCCCCTCAGCCCCAAACCCCCAAACAAAATAAAATCCCCCTGAAAACGTCTGTACGCTTCCCAATAACCATTACTATATGTAAACACTGGTCAAAGTTTGTAACTTGCAGCCCCTCCCCCAGGGATTGTGGGGGAGTAAATCATGCCCAAATACATAGTTATTATGGTTTTCGACTATGCTGAACAAAATGGCTATCTCAAAATTTTGATCCGTTGACATTGGGAAAAAAATGAGCGTGGGAGGGGGCCTAGATGCCCTACAATTCTTTCGGTCACTTAAAAAGGGCACTAGAACTTTTCATTTCCGTTAGAATGAGCCCTCTTGCGACATTCTAGGACCACTTGGTCGATACGATGACCACTGGAAAAAAAAAAAAAAAAAAAAAAAAAAAAAAAAAAAAAAACAAAAACAAACACGCACCCGTTATTTGTCTTCTGGCAAAAAATACAAAATTCCACATTTTTGTAGATAGAAGCTTGAAACTTTTACAGTAGAGTCCTCTGATACGCTGAATCTGATGGTGTGATTTTCGTTAAGATTATATGACTTTTAGGGGGTGTTTCCCCCTATTTTCTTAAATAAGGCAAATTTTCTCAGGCTCGTAACTTTTGATGGGTAAGACTAAACTTGATGGAACTTATATATTTAAAATCAGAATTAAAATGCGATTCTTTTGGTGTAGCTATTGATATCAAAATTCAATTTTTTAGAGTTTTGGTTACTATTGAGCCGGGTCGCTCCTTACTACAGTTCGTTACCACGAACTGTTTGATATTTGCCTTCTCTGCAGCTAATCTGATAGTTCTTTTGATATTGGGCTTGTTTTTGTTCGTTCCTATTTTTGTTTTATTTTGAATTAGATTATTTTCTATAATTAATTGTGTGTACATAGGGTTGAGTGTGTATTCACCCAAGTCTCTATTTAGGGATGTATTATTATTTAAGTTTCGTTTGATTTCGATTGCCTCACGGACAGTTTGTTTGATTCCTAGGTCATTGCTAATTAGAATTGTTTCGTCAAATAGAACATAATGGTTTGGATTTTCAAAAATATGATTACTTAAAGCTGAATCGAAAGATATGGAGTTATTTTTAGATTTTAATACTTTTTCAATACTTTCTTTGTGTTGCTGCAATCTTGTTCCTAAATTTTGGTGGGTTCCACCAATGTAATAATTTCCACAACTACATGGTATTTGATACACCCCTCGTAGACGAGTAATTGGGGTTTTATCCTTACCAGAATTGATAAGATTCATTATACTTAAATTGCTTGTGAATACAACACGTAAATTGTTCTTTAAACAAACTTTTTTCAGTTTTGAAGTAATTTTCGGAACATAAGGTAGGTAAATCGTGCTTGTGGGTTTATTCGAATCATTTACTGGTGTGGGATTTAAGGCTTCAGAAGAATGCATCTTTAATCTTTGAGTAATAACAGTATTTATGAGAGAAATTGGGTGCCCGTTGCCAAAAAGTATGTCTCTAATAAAATTTAATTCTGTTTTAACATACGGCTCTGAACAGATATTAAGTACTCTATCCACAAGAGATATTACCACACCTCTTTTAACCTGTGGAGGATGGTTAGATTTGAAGTGAAGGTATCTATTATTATGCGTAGGTTTTCTGTAAACCGTGCAATTCAAGTTTATTCACACTGCGTATTATCAATACATCTAAAAAAGGTATTTTTCCATCTCTTTCGGTCTCTAGAGTGAATTGCAGGTTTCTATTTTAAGTATTTAAATGTTCTAGAAAATCTTTAAGTTCACTTTCGCCATAATTCTAAACTGAAATTACGTCGTCCATGAAACGTCCCCAAACACATGATTAAGAAAATATGAATCTAGGGCCCAATTTTCAAGATTCTCGACAAAATATTTGCGAGTAGGCCTGATAGAGGTGCTCCCATAGGAAGACACCTTACCTGTTTGTAGTATGAATCTCGAAACTTGAAGTGCATGGAATATTTGTTACATAATTTAACCAAATGCACGAAAACATCAATGTCTAGACCTATTGCTGACTCTTCAATTAGATGGTAATTGTTTTCCAGTTTATTTTGTAATAATTGTAATTCCTATACAGAATACCTATACGGAATTCTTTTTATTCGTCTTGCTTTCTCTTTTCTGACTCAATTTTACATGTGAAAATGTTAATGGTAATTGTCTGGGGTAAATTTTCACTGAGGTTGAGTTTTCTAGAAGATCTTTCCGCGAAAGGGGAGCCGGATTTCCCGGCATTAGTTAAAAAATGATCAGAAATTAATCGAAAAAACAAGTTTTCTTTAACTAAAAGTAAGGAGCAACATCAAAAATTAAAACGAACAGAAATTATTATGTCTATGAGGGGAATTGCCCCCTCCGCAATACCTCACTCTTTACGCTAAAGTTTGACTCTTTGTCCCAAACACCGACTCTTGAAAAATAAGGATCGGTTAATTAGAACAAAAAGAATTTTTTTTAAAAGTACTAAAAAACTTCACCGTGATTTGCGATGTATTGAGGAGGGAACAACGCCCCTTATATACTTAATAATATCTGTTCGTTTTCAGTTGAAACAAAACTTGTCTTTTTGTTTAATACACAAACAAAATCGACTGGTATCACTTTCATTTACCTGTTTAGGTCCAAGAAAACCAGGCAAAAACAGGTAAATTTTATAAAAATAATACAAAATTACAGAAACAAGGACATTTCCATATTGTTTCTAAGAGCGTTGATTACGTCAACAATAAATAAGTTTAGATACAAAATATTAGGAATACGTTAAAATATGGGATAGAATCAATTAATTATTAAAAAAAATTTGTTGGAAATTAGTCAATATATTTGAGTAGAAAGCATATAAAAGTGAATAAAATCATTCAAAAATCATTGATTAATAAAAATCAAAATTCTATAAAAAGGATACAAAACTATAGAAGCAATGGTAAAAACTTTGACATTTCTGATTTAAGTTGAGTCTGCTTATTAACTGCTTTCTACATCAGCTGCTTTCTACATCAGCTTTCTAATTAACTGCTTTCTACATCAGCTACAAACAGCTTTGAATTTGGGCCAATGCGTCAAAGTGAGAGATGAAATGAAAAACAATAAGTCATTTTAGAAGATTATTTTATTTGTTTATGATTATTATGATTATTAGTTGTTTATGATTAATCATAATCATATTTAGTCATTTTTGAATAAGTTAACATATTAGAGGAAATACCATATAATGGCTAAGTCAGCATTTAAGTAAAAATGGTAAGTCAGCATTGAACCTTTACACATCAAGGGATTAATAGAAAACCTAAGAACTTACAGAAAGAAAAAGGTACAATGAGGGTAAGAATCTGGGCTTTTGGAAATTTTTATGATATAGGGAACAAAAGTTTTCCTATCTCTTCCTGTTGAAGGACTCCTAGCAGGGAAACCAAGGTTCTTATGTCGCTGACTATATACTCAGTTGGGGCCCTTCCCCTTTTTTTCAAAAACAAAACAAAGACCGAATGAATAAAAGTAAAAAAATCTCACAGAACTCCATCTTTCATTCTTCTGAACCAACAATTTCAGATTCCTGATGCACTTCTCAAAATTAAAAGAAGTTAATCCATTGCTTCTATTGGTACTTCTGTGATATTACAGGAATTTTCAAATGGGTGTGTACATACTTAGACAACAGTCCCATACCCCCTCCAAAATCTTAGGTTTTTGAGACTTCGCAGCAGCTTCATGTATTGATTTTTTTTGCTATCCAAAGGAGAGAATGAAAGGCGTTGGAAAAGCGTCAAAAAAAGCTTAAAACACTGTTCTATCAGTAGGTTATCTTCAGCTGGCGAATAGGGTTCTTTTCTTCCGATGTATCCCTAAGCAAATTGTACAAAAGAAAATGAGAGCAAGCAAGGGAGTCAACATACTGATAATCTCTTGTGTTTTGGATCAATCGAAGTACAATCAAGATTATTGAATAGCTGGGAAATATGAAACATCGATCATCTGAATTTGTTAAGTGCTGACTCCTATGACAGTATAGGTTTAACTATACCTTCAGGGTCTGTATGATTGTCATCAACGTTTACATATAAAAAAAAACTTTCAAAAAGTTTGTTTATGTGTATTTTGTTTTTACGCTTTTACGAGTCTTGGTTCACACCCCCTAACCCCCCCCCCTGGATACGACTTTGGTGGGAATATTTCAATCAGTTAGGCTGAACTTACCTTTTCGACATACTAAATGAAAAAATTCACCTCTAAAAGACCTCAAAATCCCATTTTAAGGGGGGAGGGGTCTCTGAAGTGGAAACACTAGCACTGGTGCATTGTTAAGCTAAAACTTAGAGTAAATGGATACAAGAGAGAAAAGCTGGTTTAGTTTTCGCTAATTATAAACTCATTTTTATAGGAACTTTTCGCAGATGGCTAAGCCCATAGCTAAAATTATTATAAAACAGTCCGCGGTAACAAACTGTCAGTAAGGAGCTACACAGCTCAATAATAGCCGAAACTCTATAAAACGTAATTTTATATCAATAGATATGTCAAAAGAAATGACCTTTTATTCTGATTCCAAAAACGAACGGAAAGATCTGTGAAAGGCCTGGTATTTGGATGTGACCTTTCCATCTACAATTTCAAGTTAATGAGGTGTTCTTATGCACTGTATTTAGTTGAATTCTGTTTCGTTTTTGTACTTTAAAAACTTTTGCTTGAATAAATAGCTGAACTATATTGCCCATTCGGATTGACCCCTACACCCGTCCGCTTTGGCCCCATGATAGTGGCTATTCCGGACACACAAAGCCTACTGATGCTTATGATAGACACGTTTCATCCTACTTCCAAAAAATGCCATAGATTCATGATATGACGACAAGTGTTTGTTCTACCTTATGCATAAAAGACAAGAATATTGGTTCGAAAATGTGGCTTGGGGGGTAGAAATGGTGACCATCGTTCGGAATAGCCCTCTCTATACTGATATTTATTCCTTAAAATTTTAATAATTTTTATTTATTAAAGTAAAAAAGTGAAAACATTCTAAATGTATTCGAATTTCGGTAAAGTGCAGATCATGTTCTGGTCTTGAGAAGGTATAGAGGGTGTCAGCCTTGCTTATGTTGATTTTCGCTCGTTTTGAGTTTGACTCGGTTATTTATTGTAATTTATGTTTGTTTTGGGTTTATTTATTTATTCATGGTGATTTGTGGTAGTTTTACGTTTGGAAGGATATTTGACTTTATTTCTGCTCATGATCAGCTTAGAGGAGCTATTTACCTTTCTTTTGTTACTGATTTGCCCATTATCTTTGATGATTTTGCCTTTTTAACTTTCTTTTTAATTTTAAATGTTTGACTTAATGTACTGATTTGAATTTTTTTCTTAGCTTTTACTGACATATAAAGCGAATTCTGCTCTATGGAGCCTGTGATAGTCTTTTGAAAATAAATATTATCTTATCTTATCTTTTAAAAACTTGATTCGTTGATGAAGTTTTTTAAATTAATTTCTTTTCGTTCTTATTGGCAGTCATTTTCGTTGAAAAAATGGTACTTTATTTCTTTTGGTTTTTTCTATAAGAATCCATGGTTTGGCATGCTTCAACAATTTTTCAACAATTTTCAATCCTGACACAAATAGTATTGTGTCATTTAAGTTTCTACCTCCTCAAATTAACCTGAGAAATAAAACTTATTATCATTCCCAAGAAATTCTATCTATGCTCTTTGAAAACCTGGATACACTTACACTCTTTTGATATATTTAAACTATAAGAGAAGAAGTAGTAATAGTAGTAGCCCCGAAAGTTTCAAGCTAATACCTCCAGTTGTTCTCGATATATTGCTAAGTTTTTGTACTGGTAACCAAACACACAGTGTCTTTTGATTTACTTTTAAAGGAACATTTAATTTTAAAACATAATGAACCAAATGCATAATGGAGGGGGTTGACAAACCCAATATCCCTAGAGAAATACCTGCTAGACTGTTACACTAGGGAAAATGAATGGATTTGGGAGGAGGGCTGCTTGCCCTCCAATCTCTTCATACTCTTAAAAAGGGCACTAGAACTTTTATGCTTTGAATCTAATTAGTCCCTTTAAAAGTTTGAATGATATTGCTAGCTATTACAAAATAGCGCTGCCTATGACACTGCTTATATGCCCTTTTGAAAACCTGGATACATATAGTTTTTGTTGACTTATAAACTCCCCCTAACCTAAAAGTTTCACCTTAATAACCTTAATGTTATTAGTTACAGTTACTGTAGTGGTAGCATGAATAGTATATTGATTGCCTTTTGGTTATTTGAACCTCATTCTCATCAAGTTCTGGAAGTTTCAGATTAATACAATGATACGCTGCTAGGACATTGCTGATATATCCTTAGATGTAGTAGTTGAGGTAGCAATAGTAAATATGTCATTTAAGCATTTTCTAAAACTTCCAACTTAATCCTCAAATCCGTTCTTGACATACTCTTTTGACAGTGTACAGGTACATAGTGTCTTTTGATTTAGTTCCAATTTCCCTTCAATATTTTAAATGTAGTAAGTGGTTTTAGTAGTAGTAGTAATGGAAGCAGTAGCAGTGGTGGTAATTGTAGTAGTAGAAGTAGCGTATCCATATTACCTTTTTGGTCAATTGATCATCTCCCTTTATCATTTCCTGAAAGTTTCAAATTAATATACTCAATCATTCCTGAGTTACACCCTTTTCATATCCTGTTTACCCACAACATGTTTTGTTTTGTTCCCCACTTCCCTCAACCTTCTCTGAAAAACTCACCTGAATGCCCTTTGCCATTTTGGAAATTAAAGGTCAAACATGCATACCTTTCTCAATAATATATACTATATGTAAACAGTGAACAAATTACTTTATTTACGCCCCTTGTTCTGGGGCTGTTGGCCACGAGGTAGTTTGCGTCCCCAAAGGCATAGTTACAAGATCTTTCAATAATGCTGACAAACGTAGACATCTCAAAATTTGATTGGAAGTTTGTCTGGAAAATGATGGTCGTAGGAGGGGGCTGGTCACCCTCAATTCACTTTTAACTCTTAAGAAGAGCATTATAATTTCTAATTTCCAATCAAATGAGCCCTATCCAAAGTTTATACGACCACCCATTTGATGAAAACCTCACATACCTTCGGGGCATAACTTACAACCCTTGTCTCCAGGCTCTGAGCGGCTATTACAATTCTGAAAACCTTTTTATATGATCTCTAGACCATTTTGAACAGGAATTAGGAAACAACGGACTTCTGATTTCCAATTGAATTAGCTGCATCCGAAGTTTATACGACATCCTTTCCCTAAGAACCTTAAATGTTAATAATGGACAGCTAATATAGTTTATAGCCCTTCTCTGAGGGCCATGGGGGGCTGCAATCCCAAAGACATAATTACTGGACCTTTCAACGACACTAAAAAAATGGCTATCTCAAAATATTGATTGGATGTATTTGGTGAATGATCACTTTCGGCTATTTAAAAGGGTAATAGCCCTTTCGATTTACAATCGAATGAACCCTGTTTAAATTTCTACAACAACTCCTTCCATACCAAGTGCATTGGTCTAAAACAAATAAATAAAATAAACGAACGAACAATACATTGTGCCCCTATACCCCTTTACTTAGGCAGCGCTATTACACTGACTATGATATTGTTTTTGCTTAATTACAAAAGGCAAAACTCAAAATTTTGATTGGACGTGTTTTGGGAAATGATGGGCAGTGAGGGGGGGGGGTGTGGATACCCTCCAGTCACTTTTGGCTATTAAAAAAGGTACTAGCCCTTTCAATTTCCAATCGAATGAGCCCCATTCAAAATTTTTACGCCAACTCCTTCTACACAAAGTGCATTTGTTTGTAATAAATACACAAAAATAAATTAACAAATAATACACTGTGCCCTCATAGCTCTTTACTTAAGCAGCGCTATTGCATTGCCTATGATATTGTGTTTACTTAGTTACGAAAGGGACTAGATGTAGTAATTTACTTTAAGATGAGCCCTTAGATAGCTGTTTGTGATGTTCCAGTACCCTCTTAAGACCGAGGAAAAACCAGGAAAAAAGGTATTTCTTTTGAAAAAATACTAATTTTCCTCCTTTTTGTTCAAGTTCTCCGCTGCAACCACGATTTTGCAACAAGTTTAATTTTGTTTGAGAATTATAATGACGATACAGATTTTCTATTTTCCAGAGAAGGATAATCAAGCTTGCATATTTTGTTTTCCACTGCGTGATGTTATCTTGCGATTAGTCATATTTATAAAAAGAGGACTCACTCAAATAAAAATTTTAACGTCTAGTACCATTCTTAATTGAAAACACTGTTATTTGCTCTACCTCCCCCCTCCCAACCCAAATGTGCAAATATAAAGCCCTAATTATATTTTCGCCAATGTTTCACTCTTGTTTAAACGTGATAATTGTAAATTAAATCAATTATGATGATATCAAAAAGAGAAAAACACATGCCAAATATGCTAGGTCCATTTAGATTTGGGTCGCCTCTGGCTGAGCTCACAAAGTCACATCACTGAGCCCAATACCAAACCAAATAACCAGCCAAACCAACTAGGAATCGAACCTCCGCCCTTCAGACAAAGATTCCGAATCTGGCGCGCCAGCTACTCGGCTAGGAAGTCTAATATTCCGAAACATGCTCCGAGCTAATGAATTAAATGAGTTAAAGCAAATACAATCTTCCAAAAAAAAAAACAGTGTGAATGACTTTATATTTTATACTGAGAAACTATAGTATTGAGAGACCAACAGCTACGCGGCAGGCTATTATATGTTGATTCTCATTGTAAATTGTCTTCTATCCAAGACTATTAACATAGTGAAGCAACAGGTTAATTTAAGTCATCTTCTATTTCTCGTATTTTTATGTAATCGCTGGCATAGTTAATTTTGCCTAGCTATATTTCTTCCAGAAGATCCCCAACAAATGATGTTCTGTAACAGGCCAAACTAATTCATTTGGAAATTGTTGAGGTGGCAATGCCTTTTGACTAAGCAGGCAACAACCTCGAAAAAATCACCCTTGTTGACTGCTTTTTCTGCAGAGAAATGGGAGACTCCACAGTGAATACATACACATACATGGTTGAAAGGTCCCAATGACGTGTCATTAACACTAGTGTAGTTAACTGCGTTTTTGTAGGTTTACACCACACTGGGTTTTGTACCACGGTTTTTTGTCGTCAAAGATTGCAATGGCGTTGTTCTTCTAACGTAATATTTCTTTTTTCTTCACTTTCATTTTTTACTCGTTCTGATTCTCAGTGTCGCTTGTCTTCTAACAGCATTATTCTTTGTTCTTCCTTGTCATTTTTGGCACGTTTTGATAATCGCTATTGCGTGTCTGCGAACCCTTTAATCCTTTGTTCTTCAGTTTCATATTTGACACGTTTTAATTCCTGCTGTTGCTTGTATTTCTTGCTGCCACTTATCTTCTAATTGCATTTTTCTTTGTTCTCACTTTTGTATATCTTCTAACCACATGTTTATGGCACTTGGTATTTACCAAGTGCCATATAGCGATCGCAAATTCTGTTGGTCTGTCGGTTCTCGTTTTGCTAGTTTAGGCACTTCCAGATCAGCTAGGACAATGAAATTTGGCAGGCTTATCAGGGACCATACCAGATTGAACTAGACCTACGTTGCCTCGGGCAACGTGAAGTGTTGCGGCAACCTTTGTCCGGCTTTGCCGATAAAAGTGTTGCGAGAGCAACACTTCGGTTTTGTTTCTTCGCTATCGGTTAAATTCTGAAGTTGTCAAAACTATCAAAGCATTCAAAACGGCATATTCAAAGCAGAACACAATCAGTAATCACATGATCAAGTTCTTCAGCGTTGAAAAAACAACAGCAAAAGAATATCGGAAGAAGGGACTAAATTGAGTTTGCAGCCAGTTGAACTTTATCCTTTTCAATCGTAGATATCGTGACCGATGGAAACTTGGAACATTATCTTATATAATCTAGTTGGTATTATAAAGCTATTCGTGACTTTTCAGGATCAAATACCATAGATGTGCACCAATTTGCACAAATTTTTAGCCTCTGATGAACCTCCTCTAGCAACCGATTCTTACTTACAAGTCCCTCTCCCGTGATATACATCCAAGTTCACCGGAAACAAATAATGGGTACACCAACTAGCAAAAGTCGCAAACCCCTTGTCGCTGAAGTCATTGTAGCCTAACAGCCGATTATTACTTACAACTCCCCTACATGTCTTACAATCGGGAACCAAGTTGTTCTTACCATCAATTACACCAGAAACAGATAATAGGTACACCAATCAGCAAAAATTGCAAACCCCTCATTGCCAAAGATGATTATAAGCTAATAATCGACTGTTGCTTGGAAGTCCCCTACATATCTCACAATTGGTATCGGCCTATTTTTGGTTCAAGTGTGTACCTTACCACTGAAGTTGTCAACCCCTTGAAACTTTCAAACTGGTGTATGTCATGAAGGAATTTTTGTAACAAAAAATGGATGACATATACTTTGATCAGCTCATCAAGGTCTATCGATTGTCATTGAAAAAAAAAATTCTATCTGTCTTAGTTCAAAAGTTGACTTTTTTGCCGGAGGCCAACTTTCTAACACCACCACTTAGAAAGGAGCAAAGGATAAGCTCTAATTTCTTTAGCAATGAGAGAACTTTTAAAGTTTAAGAGGTATATCTGATACCATTTCTCTATTGCAATCCCAAGTAGAAAAAAAAGAATGGTAAAGTCAGCTGAAATCACGAACAGAAATGGCTAGAAACAATAGATGGCAGCACTTTCGGACCCGTGGGAAAATCGCACTTTTTTGTTTCTGTAAATTTTTCTATTTATCACTCAAAGAAGATATATTGGCTGTGGGGCCGGGGAACTACCGCATATATTTAACACTTATAGATTTTAGTCCATCTTCAATTTGAAACTGGTGCCTGCCTGCTTGCCTGCTAGAACGGAGCTTTCCACTCGAAAGCAGAAACATGGTTTGATGAAACGAAAGCTTGGCTGCACAACTTCAGATACTCCTCTCTGACATGGGCTATATAACTCCACTTCACTTCGCACACCATAGGCTCTGGCTCGAGGACAAGCAAACACCATCCTTTTTGGCCCCAGGCAAGAGTTCTACGGAGCTTTCCAAAATGTAATGTCATATTCATCAATCCGGCCTGAGGTCCACACTTTCCGTAAAAACCGCACAGGTTAGACCCTTACCAGTTTCCAGGAATAAGCTGAGATCGGCGGCATAGGAAAAAAAACAAACAAAAAAACCGGGACAAAACCAAAGTGTTGCTCTCGCAACACAATTAGAAATAGTCGTTTACCTGATGCAACCATCTGGGGGGGGGAAGAGTAGGGGAGACGGTTTTTCAGAAAAATTTGAAAAAATGAGGTATTTTCAACTTACGAACGGGTGATTGGATCTTAATGAAATTTGATATTTAGAAGAATATTGGATCTCAGAGCTCTTATTTTAAATTCCAACCAGATTCAGTGATATTGGGGGGATTTGGAGGGGGAAACCTAAAATCTTGGAAAACGCTTAGAGTGGAGGCATCGGGATGAAACTTGGTGGGAAAAATAAGCACAAATCCTAGATACGTGATTGAAATACCCGGAACGGATTGGCTCTCTTTGTTGGGGTTGGGGGAGGGTTAATTTTGAAAAATTAGAAAAAATGAGGTATTTTTAACTTACGAAGGAGTGATCGGATCATAAGGAAATTTCATATTTAGAAGGACCTCGTAACGCAGATCTCTTATTTTAAATCCCGACCTGATCCAGTGTCTTTGGGGAGAGTTGGGGGGACAGGAAATCTAAAAAAAGGTATACAGTGGAGAGATCGGGATGAAACTTAGTGGGAAAAATAAGCACAAGTCCTAGATACATGACTGAAAATCGGATGGGATCTACTCTCTTTGGGGATTCGGGGGGGGGGGCTGGTAATTTGAAAAAATGAGGTATTTGTAACTTACGAACGAGTGATCAGATCTTAATGAAATTTGATGTTTAGATGGATCTTTTGCTTCAGAGCTCTTATTTGAAATCCCGACCAGATTTGGTGACATTGGGACAGTTGAAGGGGGAAAACGGAAATATTGGAAAACGTGAAAATTGAGGTATCCTTATCTTACGAATGGTGATCGGATCTTAATGAAATTTGATGTATAGAAAGATCTTATGTCTCAGATGCTATATTTTCAATTCGAATTGGATCCAGGGACATAGAGAGTTTGAAGGGGAAAACAGAAGTCTTGGAAACCGGAAATCTTGGAAAACGCTGAGAGTGGAGAGAGCGGGATGAAGCTTGATAGGAAGAATAATCACAAGTCTTAGATACGTGATTGACATTATTAGAACAGATACGCTCTCTTTGGGAGAGTTGGGGGGGCTGTTAATTTGGAAATATTAAAGAAATCGAGGTATTTTTAACTTAAGAATGGGTGACCGGATCTTAATGAAATTTCATATTTTGAAGAAACACATGTTTCAAAATACTCATGTTAAATGCCGACCAGATCTGGTGCCATTGGGGGGAGTTGGAGGGGAAACCGGACATCTTGGAAAAAGCTTAGAGTGGAGAGATCTGGATGAAACTTGGTGGGTAGAATAAGCAAACTTTGTTGATACATGATTGACGTAACTGGACTGGATCCGCTCTTTTTTGGGGAGCTAGTGGGGGGGGGGGGGGTCCAGTGCTTTGGCAGTTTGGTGCTTCTGGACGAGCTAGGAAAATGAAAATTTGTATGCGTTTCAGGGACCTGCATAATTTGACTTGATAAAGTTTTTTTCCCCAATTCGACCATCTGGGGGGGGGGGGGGCTGAAGGGAGAGAAAAAATTAGAAAAAATGAGGTATTTTTAACTTATGAGTGGGTGATCAGATCTTATTGAACTTTGATATTTAGAAGGACCTCGTATCTCAGAGCTCTTATTTTAAATCCCTACCGGCATTAAACCTCTGATTTTCCTTTTAAATCAGTCTATTGGCTCTTAGAATTTTGCTAGAACTCATGCCATATGACCTCTTGGCTCTTGTCTTTCCTTGTTTTCTTTTGTTTATCATTTTCAATTTTGATTCGTTCTGATTTTAATTGTCACTTGTCTTGTAAGCGCATTTTTTCGTTCTTTCCTTTCATTTTTGAGTTGTTGTAATTCTCGCTGTCACTTATCTTTTGACCGCATATTTCTTTGTTCTTCAATTTCATTCTTCGACTCTTGTAATTGTCATTTTCGTAAGTGCGTTAATTTACGTTATAAAACTGCTGAAAATGTCTTTTGAAATTTACATAACCGAACACTAATGAATGAATCTTCATGCCTCTAAGTTTTTATGTAAATTTTTCTAGAATTGTTTGAAAATTTAATTTCCTTGCGTCTTCACTTCCAATCGACATTATTGCTAAAATATTTTATCTCTCCTGATTCTTTCTTGATACCAGATGGTTTTAGTTTAATGATATCTCTCCAGAAACAACGCTTACTGGATTGTTAAGACTATTTTGCAATTTCCAAAACAATTGTCCATTTTGATGGCAGTGAGGAGCCCTTTCTAACGCGGGGCCCGATTGGGCCCAATCGCCCTTTATCCGTTCCTGAAAACATACCAGTGTGGTTTTTGAACTTTCAGTAAAGTGCTATTTTAATATTATCCTATTAGTGTAGAAAATTATCATTAGTCTTTTTGTTTGAACCTGTCTATACATGTATGTTTGGTAAAAGGAGAAGAAATATTTTTTGTCAGTTTGAAGTTTACTTGTATGACTTTATCGGCTCAAGTCTTCGAATTCAGCGACACCTAATTCTGACAATTATTCTTTTCTTCTTCTGTCCGTTTACTATTTAAATTTTGAATTTTAATCCTTCAACGAACTGTGATCATAGATAAACTGAATTAATATTAGTCTGGGAAGAATTGAAAAGAGTGAAGCAAAATTAGGGATACGGTAAGTTTTGCTTTTGGGTATTAATGCATAATTGAAGTTATTTTGAATGAAACAATTCTTACTTCATAATAGGCCTAGATAAGACTACAGAAAAACTGTGTTAGCCTAACACATTGCTAGGCCACTTCCAATTTTCTTTACCCCCATCCCTCTAATGTGCAAATATATAGCCTAGCCCAATTATATTTTTTATCTAAATTCACACTCTTGTTTCAACTTAATAGCCCACTTGTAAATTAGCCTAAATCAATTGTGATTATATCAAGAAACAGAAAAACAAATGGCAAATAGGCTAGGCCTCATTTAGGCTATATAAAATGGGTTGGATGTAAAGCATAGTGGAAATGCCCTGAAAATGTGTCAAGCTAGGCCTACAATTTCTCTAAATATAGTGAAGTAGCCTAAGAATTGTTTTCTGAACATGTTTCCTTCTCAGGAACACTTATTAAACCCATGTATTGACACTCACTTTTGTTTAGAACATGTTTTTTTGTTAGAAGGTGAAGAATTAGGCTCTTCTTGGTAAGAATAATGGTATTAAGCTAGGCTAGACCTAGGCTACTCTTCTAACAAAAGCAGTCTAGGTTAAGATATCCAGTAGCCTACTCAGGCAGCTAATCACCTCTCCAATAACTAATTCACTATAAAATCCTAATTTAGGATAAGTTAGGCCAATATTAGTTTTCTTAACAGTTTTCTTAACATGTTTCCTTCCCAGTAACCCCTATTAGGTCCATTCATTGACACTCACTTTTGTTTCAAAGGTGGTTTTTTGTTGGAAGATAGAGAATTATTTGGTAAAATTAGAGCAAACAGTATTACTGGCTTTCATATAAAGTGAACATACCACTTGATGCTTTTTTTGTGCTCTACAAATATATTAATTGCTTCTAAAAAAGGTCTAATGACCTAAATATGGGGTATAAAAAAGGCTAAAAAAATAGGTCTCAAACCTTAAATACCTTATAACATTGATCTCAAACTTACTGTTTCATTATAAATCTATTTTTTTAATGTTATATAATCCACAAGCACTGATTTTCCAATAGGCTATTAATTTGGATAAATAAATTTTTCCTATGTTATGATGTTTTCTTCTTCCTTGACATCAAATTTTAAATAAAAGCATGCATTTTTGGTTGAAAATATGAAAGCGGGCTATTATGAATACCAGTTATACTGTTTGCTATAAATTTAACTATATTAAATACAGCAATGGCTAGTTTACATATTTAATATATGCTATACCTTACCCCCCCCCCCCCTGATGTGCAAATATATAGCCCAAATTTGTTTCTAAATATTACAGATTTGTAATGACCCTGTATTTAGGTCATTTTTAAGAGGTTAAAAAGTGCTTAAATCTGAATTTCTGGTTGAAGCAATTATTAATTTGTAAAAAGCTTAAAAAAGGGCATCAAGTGGTATATTCACTTTATACAAAAGCCAGTAATACTATTTGCTCTAGTTTTACCAATTATTCTTGGTACCCTGTCCATTAAGCTAGGCTAGGCCTACTCTTCCAACAAAAGCAGTCTAGGGTAAGACATCCAGTAGCTGGTAAATATATGACTGTCCATATTATAGACTTACCAATAAAGTGAACATACCACTTGATGCCTTTTTTATACTCTTTAAAAACATAATAATTACTTCTATTGCAAATTCAAATTTAAGCACTTTTTTACCTAATCTAACCTAACCTTATTATAAATAATTTTGGTACTGAGAAAATGTAGCATTATTTTGTTAAAAACAACCAAGAAAATGGTGCTGAGAAAACAAAGTAATATTTTGTTGGAAAATGACTGATAACTCATACTTTAATTAGGCTAAAAACTCAAAAGGTGCTTAAATATGAATTTAGCAATAGAAGCAATAATTTTATTGGTAAAGAGCATAAAAAGGTATTGGGTGGTATCTTCACTTCATTATTAAGTCAATAATATGGACACTCATATATTTACCCAGTAGCCTACTCAGACAGCTAATTGCTTCTTCAATCATTAAGTCACTAAAATCTGGGTAAAGCTTTACTTTTGTCACAACCTGTTGAAAATGCATGTTACTGCCTATAGCAAGGTTCTCATGGTCACATATTGTTTCTATGTCTTTATTAGAGAAGCATGTCCATTTGTTAGATTTTTAAAATCCCCCTTCAACAAACTAAAAATGCATGAAGTAGGCAGGATTTTGAAGCCAAGGGAAATGTTGAGGCTGGGCAATATGAATCAATAATGACATAAAGACAATATATAATCATCAGAATCTAGCTATATACAGTAATTCAAAATAATAAAAAGCTCACAAAAAACTAAAATATCCTCCCTTCAAACTTTTCATACCACAGAAGCTTGCCCTTGACTAACTGCAATTTCTGGGAAAATAGGGTTGCAATGATGAAAGATGATGACCATAACAAACAAGGCTTAACCAATCAGACCTTGCCCTGCTGTCTGCAGGGCTAATGGACTAATATGTTTTGCTCTATAGCTAATGTTACCTGTAAGCAAAATTGGACCTTGCACTTCCTACCTTTCATAATATTTAACTAATCACTCTGATTTGCCAGTTTAAATTTGCCACAGGCCAATGTCACAGTAGCTACTATTGTAATTATTCAGAAACATCTGGCTAATTTAAAAACTTGAAAGTGAACCATCTTGGATATTAGCATTAATAGGTACATTAGTTTAAATTATCTTTTAACTTCCTACTACACAGAAATTACTAGTGATGACTAGAATTAGTATTTAAAATATAATTTCATTCATATTTTACAACCCCAACATTCCCCTTGGCTTCAAAACCCTGCCTACTTTATGCATTTTAATTTGCTCCATGGAGGAGGAGGGTCAACCAGAAATGGATGCACTTCTATAATTAGCATTTCTAAGTGCTATTCGTGGAAACTATGGTGCCTAGTTCCCAGTTTAGACAGCTTGTGACAAAACTAAAGTTTTACCAAAATCTGTTATAGCCTACCATCTAGAAACCTTATGTAATTTATTTATTTATTAATACCAAATATGGTAAGCTTTAAAGCTTGTCACACTAAACATAATAAAAAGAAGTTATGACAATGTTGACAACATAACATAATGCTACAAATTTTAAATGCACTGGTAGGTAACAACTTTTTCTATGCTGCTAATATTCCTGAAGTCCAACAAGGCCAAATGCAAACATATCAGCCCAGTCAAAGACTATCATAAATGTGCAGCATGTACTACTGAGTTAAATGAGGAGTTTTTAGCCATTGAGTGTGACATTTGTGAAAAATGGATCTGTGGTGAATGTTTAGACCTGTCTCCTGGGGAAAATAAACTGTTAACTAAACTAATGCTGTCACTTACATGTACATGGTCCTGCCCAGCTTGTGAAGTTATCCCTCCTCCTCTCCCTAGTAGTGAGCATGCTATGATAACAAATAAGGCTTCTGTCATGGATAATTCCTTGAAAGCTTTCTGGGAAGACCTAAAAAAGGAGTTTGCTACAAATAGTCAATTATCCCTAGCCCTTTCCCAGCTGAGGACTGAAATCAAAAGGGAAATTTTTACTCATGTTAGTGCTATTGCAAGTAGAGTATCACACATAGAATATTCATTTCAATATGCATGCTCTGTGTAAACTGTCCAGGACCTAGTGGCTTCCACAGTGACTTCAGAACTGTCTAAACCTCCTGTAGCTCCCTTGACCAAGAATAATGTTTGTCAGATTGCTTGTTCTGAGCATCAGCACTTTGAAAGATGCTTGAATATTATTGCATATGGAATCCCCCCCTAGACTGATGATGCTGTTTTCCTGTTTAATTATTGACACCCTCCCAGTAAATATAAAAGGACTTACAAGTAGCCAACAACCCTCAGGTAACTGCCCCTTCCTCTCCTTTTCTCTGTGTCATCAGCTGAATTGAAAAAAACAAATCATACAGAAACAAAAGGTACAATATGTTTCTATAGTGACAGTCCTAAGGAAGATCAACAAAGCACAAAGCTCTAATTAAGGGGATGAAATGCCAAAAAGCTCTAGGAAAAGTGGAGTTGATAATTTGTAAGGGTGCCATTGTACAAAAAAACTTGCCAGCTGGTGCAGTCCCTCTGACTGCTCCAATGTTCCACTGATGACTCTGCCTCCTTCTACCCTGTAAATTGTTTAAATGATTATAGTCTTGCACCATCTAATACTTTCTCTTAACTGCCTAGTAGTGTCCATAATATTGTTTCTTTGTCTGATACTAACCTTTTCTTTTGCTTCTATTTCCAGTGTTTACTTTCTCACCTGCTGTTTATTCCTTGTCATTTCACTGCAGTGTCCAACAATATTCCTAGTTCTTTGGTTCCCACTTATACTTAATAGTCATACATTCTCTTAGATTCCTACCTCTCAAGGAATGAAGTTCCTTGGTTTCAATGTTGATAGCCTCCCTAGTAAAATTTCAGAACTTTGCTTTTGTATGTTAATAGCATTAACATACAAAAGCAAAGTTCTGAAAGTTTAATGGCACCTTTACAAATTATCAAGTCCACTTTTCCATTAGCTTTTTGGTGTTTCAATTCCTTTATTAGAGCTTTGTGCTTTGTTTGATCTTCTTTAGGACTATCACTATAGAAACAAATTGCATTTTGTTTCAAAAGATTTCTGTATGATTCATTTTTTTAATTCAGTTGATGACACTGAGAAAAGGGGAGGAGAGGGTATCTACCGGAGGGTTGTTGGCTACTTGTAAGTCTTTTTATATTTACTCGAAGGGTGTCAATATCAACTCCATAGGTGGAGGCCAGACAATTACACAGGAAAACAATGGGAGATCTTTAGATTGCTCCAAGCTGCAGTTTAAGGTAATGTAAGGTAATAAATGTCCTTCATTGCCAATCCCAACACCAGGCCTAAATCAAAACATAAGAAATTCTTCTTAAGTATTGTGTTTCTAAATATATTGCTGTATTTAGAAATGTTCTTATCTCACCAAATGGGTATGACTGAACTTATTCTATTCTTGTCAACTGTGGAGCTCTACAAGGAGGGACATCCTTAGATTGCTCCAAGCTGTAATTTAAGGTAATGTAAGGTATTAAATGTCCTTCATTGCCAATCCCAACACCAGGCCTAAATCAAAACATAAGAAATTCTTCTTAAGCATTACATTTCTAAATATATTTCTGTATTTAGAAATGTTCTTATCTCACCAAATGGTATGGCTGAACTTATTCTACCATCAATACTTAAAGGCCTTTGATGTTGAGATGGAAAGCAAATCTGGCTTAGCTTTTCATTATTTATTTCTATTATTTGCAAATAATGGATAGCTGACAGACCATTATGTGTGGGGAGAAAAAAATTTTGTAGACTTGGAAAGCCAATCCAGCCTGATAGTAGAAACTGTTTCTGGTTAGTGTCTTGGTGCTTAATTCAAATTCTTACATTTTTGACTTTAATAAAAGTTATAATTTTTGCGAAGTTGCAAAATTATAACTGAGACATTATTTAACATTGATTTATTGATAAGACTGATTGTGACAATAGAAGCATGGTCAATTTTTTAAAAAGAAACTTATTTATTGATTGTTGTTCAGTCACTTGTAGTACCTAGTCACTGGAATACCTAGTCATTAGGTCTGTTTTCAACACCTCTTAAAAAAAAATTCTGATTAATTTGTTTAGTTCTGAAGAGGTCATACCCAAGAATGTTATCATAATACCATTCAAGTCCCCTCCCAACATTTTTCACCACCCAAGGGCGATGTCAATTCCTCTGCCATCCCATGGACAATGAAAGAGGCTTATCTTTCATGAAATATATGTAAATATATCCTAGCAGATACAACATCAGGGGCAATTGTACTTCCTTATCCCTTTAGCTTTGCCACCAACCCCCTATCCCCCTTCTAATGTCTGGATATAACTTTTGGATACATCTATGCAAAAGCTTTCTTTTTTATATTGGTATTATGAACTAATTGCTTTAAAAAGAAGCAAGTATTGAAAAATACTGCAAACCAGCAAACTTTCGTATGTGGCCTAGGGCTAAATTTGGGCATTAAATAGGGGCTACAAGAATGTTATGACAGCACTTATTATATTTGGGAAGAGTGTGGACTATAAGTAATGTTCACTAAAACTGAATAATTTTATTTAAAAAATTCTAAAAATTTTCCGCATTGGGTAGTTTTTCAGGGATATTTTCAGCAGGAGAGAGGAAGGATTTTTATGGGAGAATATTTCGCCACAAGGAATTTTCCAGGAGAATTTCTAGGGGGTGGCATTTTTCGGGCCGACGTTCAGACTCATAAAAACAATATAAGGCTTTTAATAATATATAGACCATTAATATATATATATATATATATATATATATATATATATATATATATATATATATGTATATATATCATATATTTATTCATATATTGTGTAAACTCTTTTGTCACCATTATTTTGTCATCAAAATATTGTGTTAGAGGTGATTACTTGGTTAGGAAAAAAATAAGAGAGGAACAAGAAGAAGAAAAGAACTGTCTTCCTAATCCAGCAATTGAGATAAAACGAGCACTCGAACAAGGTCTTTACCTTACTTATCTATCCAATTACCTAGGACAAAACAGCATAACCATCAAATATCATCAACCAAATTGAAATGTCCAAATCCATGCAAAGTTGTCATTAATAAATGTAAACTGTTGTAAATTTGTATGCAAAAGCACCTTAAATCAAACGAAATATTTCCAAGTGCTTACCTCCCGTTAGAGCTCCTCAGTGGAATACCACCTGCCTAAATGGGTTTTGATGCTTTAGTTTCCTTACCTGGCGAGGTGGAACATCTACCATAAAGCTCTTTTATGGTATCCCTATGTTAGGTAAAACTTGTGAAATACTTGCCTACTAGTTCTGAAGAGGTATTAAAAAGCTGAATCAGTGATATTTGAATGTATATTACTTTTGAGCTATGGGAAATTCATTACTTCAAAATTGAAATCGTCAATTTTATTATGTATTTGATAGCAATTTTATTATAATTTGTTATTATCAGAAATATTGATATTTAAATCAAAAAAATGGTCATATTGTCTTGTCCCATAGCTAGGTTCCAGAATTAACTCTAATGGATAGATATTTTTCGAAATCTCCATAAACTTCGCGCAATTTATCACCAGAAAGTAATTCTTGCATATGCTTTTTCGTGGTTTGTTGCTTTGGCTTTCCTATATGTGTGCTAAAAATAAAAACATATTCTTTTTCAGATACTAAGCTGCAAGATGTGTGATAACATATTGGTAGCTGTGAGGTTGCGTCCCTTAATAGAGCGGGAGATAACATTTGGAAACCCAATATGCTGGAAGGTTGAAAATTGTACTGATGTATATCAAATTGACCCACAGACCAAAAAAATTTCTGAACATTCCAGTTCTATTTTCAAATTTGGTAAGTTATTTAATTTAATATGGCTTAATTTTATGATAAGATTCATTGCTCCATCAATGGGTGCTACTGGCCTAGGCTATTTGAATTACGGTATTAATTTAATATAAAGAAGTTATTTAGGTTAATATAATTTTATGATAAGATTCATGGCTTCATCAATGGGTGCTACCAGCCCATACAATAGATACTAGAAAAAAACAACAAAGAGAGATAAAAGAAAGAAAAGACAACAAACGAGACTGCAGCCAGTAGAGTGAAAAGATGAAAGACCAAAACAAAGCAGATATTTTGTTTGTATGTAAACTAGGTGTTTTGCGCACAAAAGAAACGAAGATGAAAAAACTAAAATAAACTAAATACAAATAAAACCACCACCAATAATTATAAAATACATTTGTCGCAACTGATCCATGTACGGAACAGAAACTATTAAAGTTATTTTGATGAAAACACCAAAGCAACTGAGTAAAAAAAGATATAAAACTGAATGAAGATAATTATTTTGTTGCAAAATAATCATCCTGTTAGCTATTCTTGACAAAAATTCTTTTGGTTTAGTAGGTTATCTCATTCCGTGGTGATAATGTAAAAAACTTAATTCCCTTATTGACTATGGTTCATTTTCATAAGACAATCTTAAATTGGGTTGAAATTTAAATTTCTCATGTCTCTATTTATTGAAACATTAGCAAAAATATGTTTTTCTTAATTTTTATAGCCTCTCTTGTCCACTGAGAAAAACCTCTATCATTAGAAATAGCCCAGACCTCATCAAATTGTACAAAATGTTCAGGATGAAAAAAAATATGTTCATTCAGAGCCGAAACAAGAATTTCACGAGGCTTGCTTAATTATAGGGTTTTTCTATTGATTTGTGATACTCAATAAGTCTTTCAAGAAATTGTTGGTGAGTTCTACCAATATAAAACTTCCCACAAGAACAAGTAATTCTATACGACCCGCTAACTAAATTTCCCTGGGTTAAATCTTTCGCGAAATTAAGGAAACTACCTATTGGTCTTACCGATGGGAAACATGTATCAATGTTATGTTTACGTAAAATTCGTTTAAGCATCTTTCCCAAAACAGGAAAATAAGGCAAAGGAATGAAACTTTTAGACACAATTAACTCTAGGACTACACCACTCCAATAACCCTATTATTATGTTTAATACGTCTATTTTCTACTTGTTGTATCAATGATTTTAATTGGGTAACTATTAAAAAATAAAATATCCTTCAAATACAATAATTCAAAATCCAGAAATTCCTGGTATCAAATTTTGAAAACTATCTCCCGGTGAAATCACAACCCCTCGTTTCACCAAAACAGGGTGGCGCAAATGAAAATTCAAATATCTATGATTGTGCGTAGGCTTTCTGTATATTGAGAACGGAAAAGATGTTTACGATGTTTACGGGAAAGACCTAGGGAATCTAAACCGTGTTTCCAAATGCAAACCACATCATCCATGAACCTACCCCAGGAACAAGGGGAGAGCCTAAAACCGTTTATAGCGGAGGTATCAATAGAATCCATGAAAAGATTTGCCAGCAAAGGATTGAGGGATGCCCCCAAAAGTAAACCAAATACCTGCTTGTAAAATTCTCCTCTAAAACCAAAATAAAAAGAATATTCATTTACCAGGATACCAACTTCAAAATGACATTAATATACAAACTAGCCAAGGTTACATCTTGTATTAAATCAAAGTGCTTTTGTAATTTAATCCTTAATATATCTCCGTACTTTTTTGCATTACAATTCGGATACGTGGAAAACACATCAATACTACAGAGAATTGAATTCTCCTCCAATGTAAACTTATTCAACTTATTAGTAACATCAGCCAAATTTTTCGAATATGATTTCTGTGTTCCTAAGAGAGGACGCAATGCCACCGACAACCACTTTCCTAATTTTGAAACAGGTGACGACAAAGTTGATGCAATGGGATGGAGGGGGGCTCCAGTCTTATGAATTTTGGGTAGACCATAAATCTTGGGTGCAGAACAAACCCTTGGATATTTTTTTTTTTTTTATAAAATTGTAAGGTATTGTATAAATTGTTTTTCAGTGACTCCAATTGCTTTTTGGTTGACTCTACATATTTATCCGTAAGATCAAAATCTAGTTTTTTGTAAGTAACGGTATCAGAAATAATGGTTTTCATTTGACGATCATAATCAACAGTATTGCCTTTATCTGCTCTAGTGATAGCTAGGACCTTATCCTTTTTCAAATCAGAAAGTATTTTAATGTCATTTTTTGGGATCTTTTTCAGTTCTGCTCATATTAAAAGTGTTTAGTTTTCCTACAATTTCGGCTCAGTTCCTGAGGAGCCTCAACTTTATCAGGAGAAGCCATAATTCCTGACTCCATCTTTGAGATTATTTTTGAAATAATTTTGATAAAAACATAAAATTTAAAGTGGAGTTTGAGGGAAATGACAAGCTATCTTTTCTTGATGTTTCATTAATTAAAAGTAATTTCCATTTACTGTTCTCAATATATAGAAAGCCTACGCGCAATGATAGATATTTGAATTTTCATTTGTGCCATCCTGTTTTGATGAAACAAGGGATTGTGATTTCACTGATGGATAGGGCTTTCAGAATTTGTTCCCAGGAATTTCTGGATTTTGAATTATTGTATTTGAAGGATATTTTATTTTCTAGCAGTTACCAAATTGAATTCATTAATAAAATAATAGAAAACAGTCGTATTAAACATAATAAGATGGTTGTTGGAGTGTTGTAGTCTTCTAGTTAATTGTGTCTAAAAGTTTCATTCATTTGCCTTATTTTCCTGTTTTGGGAAAGATGCTTAAAGGAATTTTACGTAGACATAACATTAATACATGTTTCCCTACGCACATTGATGCCACCCTGTTTTGGTGAAACAAGGGGTTGTGAATAGCCTCACCTTAAAAGCTAATACAGGTAAATAAAGCTAAATAATAATAATAAATAAAGCTAAAGAATAGCTAACAGGAGGATTATTTCACAACAGAATAATTAATTTTCTTTCCATTTTTATACTTTTTTACTTAGTTGCTTTGGTGTTCTCATCGAAATAACTCTAATAGCTTCTGTTCCCTACGTGGATCAGTTGCGACAATTGTAATTAATTAATATTGGTGGTGGTTTTATATGTTTTTAGTTTTTTTTTTTTTTTATATTTGTAATTTTTGTGCTTTAAACGCCTAGTTTACATACAGGCGAAATATTTGCGTCGTTTTAGTCTTTCATCTTTTCACTCTACTTGCCGCAGTCTCGTTTGTTGTCTTTTCATTGAGTTATATCTTTCTTTGCTTTTTTTTTTGTAATGGTTGGCCAGTTGGGCTTAAGAACTTCCAATAGACACAAGATATCTGGATGCTATATCCGAGTCAGTTGCATGAATTTATTTCATGTGTGGTAGAGGAACTTTTCAAAATACTTCAAATTAATGAATAATAGGGAAACACTATGGTAATTGAAATGACAGAAGATTAAAAACGGATTATAATTCATTTGGTAATATAAGGTAAAGGTAGTTGAGAGCTTTTTGGATCATGTATGTGATTTTACAAGTTTTTGGCCCAAAATTTTTGCATTAAAAAATAATAACAAAGCCGGGTTGTAAATTATGAATTAGTATGATTGCTAGGGGGAGCCTGAGAGGCTTTTTTCTTTTTGATTCAGGGGGCTGAAATGTAAGTAATGACTAGGCTAGTTTCAAAAAAATGCTTGGTGTTGTCTAATTTCTTATATCCCTTTGTTGCTACCGCCATTCAATGCCTTAACTAAATGCATACAACTGTTGCCGCCATAGGAGGCAATTTTGCACACTTCTACTACTACTACTAATAATTCACCACAGCACCAAGCCCCCTGATGCCAACACAGCTACGTATACTCCTCCTCCATCTCAATCTATTCAAAGCCTCCTTCTTCACACCCTCCCAGGAAGTTCCCATTTCCTTTAAATCTTTCTTTATGACATCCTCCCACCCCAAATGAGGACGACCTGTTCTCCGTTTAGCCCTAGACGGTTGTCCAAAAAGCACAATCTTCGACAGTCTGTCACCTTTCATCCGCAGAACGTATCCTAGCTATCTCAACCTTTCTTTCATTATAGCCATAGAAGGTGGGGTTGAACCACATTTTTCGTACAGCCTACTGTTTGAAATATGGTCAGTCAGCCGTATACCCAGAACAGTCCGTAGGCAATTTCTCTGGAAAACATCTAGCAAATCTTCATCCACTTTTCGGGGCGTTCATGCTTCAGAACCATATTTGACCACTGTCATCACCTTAGCTTCCAATATTCTAATCTTGGTTTGCAGACTTATCTTCCTATTCTTCTAAACTTTTTTTTAACTGTGAAAAAAATACCTGAGCCTTGACTATTCTACTTTTAACACCTTCACTGCTCTCACCGTCTCTACTAATAATATTACAAAGGTAAGTGAAGCTGCCCATCTGCTCAATCTTTTCTTTACCCAACGTCAGCTTTTTCATCTACACTTATTCGTAGCCTTAGCGACTTAGTCTTCTTAACGTTGATTTTGAAACCTATTCTAGCACCCTGAACTCGAAATATCTAAAGGCTTATTCATTTTGCTCACACTTTCATCTAGAATGTTTAAATCATCAGCATAATCTGAGTCCATGAAATTTTTTTCTCCCCATTTGATTCCGTGGTTTCCCATTGCCTTTCCTGGGGTTCTTAAGACAAAGTCCTTCAAAATGATTCATATAGAGGGGGATTAAACACAACCCTGCTTAACTCCTGATTTAATACAAAACTAGGTGCTAACCTCATATTCTACCTTAACCACAGTAGTGTTATTATCGTGCATAGCACTCATCACTCTAGTGTATTTGTCTGGTATCAAACAGTTCGTGATAACGAACTTTAGTAAGGAGCGACCCGGCTCAATAGTAACCGAAACCCTAAAAATCGGAATTTTGATACCAGTAGTTACATCAAAAGAATTGCATTTTCATGCTGATTTTAGATATATAAGTTGCTTCAAGTCTAGTCTTACCCATCAAAAGTTACGAGCCTGAGAAAATTTGCCTTATTATAGAAAATAGGGGAAAACACCCCATGAAAATCTATGAATCTTAACGAAAATCGTACTATCAGATTCAGCGTATCAGAGAACCCTACTGTAGAAGTTTCAAGCTCTGATCTACAAAAATGTGGAATTTTGTATTTTTTTCCAAGAAGACAGATCACGCATGCGTGTTTATTTGTTTGTTGTTGTTTTTTCTTCCCAGGGGTGGTTGTATAGACCCAGTGGTCCTAGAATGTAGCGAGAGGGCTCACTCTAACGGAAATTAATAGTTCTAGTGCCTTTTTACCAAAAATGGAGGGCACGTAGGCCCCCTCCCATGCTCATTTTTTCCCAAAGTCACTGGATCAAAATTTTGAGATAGCCATTTTGTTCAGCATAGTCGAAAAACCTAATAATTATGTTTTTCGGGAAGACTTAATCCCCCACAGTCCCCGGAGAAGGGGCTGCAAGTTACAAACTTTGACCATTGTTTACATATAGTAATGGCTATTGGGAAGTATGCAGGCGTTTTCAGCGGGACTTTTTCATGTTGCGGGGGGGGGGGGATAGGAGGTTACGTGGGAGGATCTTTCCTTGGAGGAATTCATCATGAAGAAAGAGAATTTCCATAAAGGAGGGCAGGATTTTCTAGCATTATTAAAAAAAACGATTAGAAAATAATTAATTAATTAGTATTTTTAAACAAATTTTTAATTAGCATTAAAACATAAAGCGAACAGAAATTATTACGTATATAAGGGGTCCGTCGCCTCCACAATACCTCGCTCTTTACGTTGAAGCATTTTTGTAATTTCGACTTTATTCTTCGGCCTTTGTGATTCAGGGGCCAATCCTAGAGAATTGGGACAAAATTCAAGCTTCATTGTAAAGAGCGAGGTATTGACGAGGGGGGGGGGCTTCATATACGTAATAAAAATATACAAATATAGAAGTTCGTTGCGTAAGTTAATTCGTAAGTTACGTATATGTGTTACTAAATAAAAACGTACGTAAAAAAAAAATAAAAAAGTTATAGCTGCCTTTTTAAGTAACAAAAAATTGGAGGGCAACTGGGCCTCCTCCCCCACCCCTTTTTTATCAAAATCGTCCGATTCAAACTAAGAGAAAACCATTTAGCCCAAAAAAAATTAATAGGCAAATTTCGTTTTAATTATTCATATGCGGTGAGCCAAAGTCAAAACATGCATTAATTCAAAAACGTTCAGAAATTTAATAAAAAAAAGGTTTTTTTTTTAACTGCAAGTAAGGAGCGATATTAAAATTTAAAACGAACATAAACCATTCCATATATGAAAGGAGTGGTCCCCTCCTCGACGTCTCGCTCTTTACGCTGAAGTCATTTTTTTAAAAAGTAGAGTTGTGAGAAAGAGTCGAACTTAAACGTAAAGAGCCAGGCGTTAAGGAGGGGACAACTGTTCTGTTCGTTTTAAGTTTTAGTGTCGCTCCTTACTTGCAGTAAAAAAAAAACTTTTTTTTTATTTAATACCATGCAAGGATAAGACCTTTGCTAAAGCTCTTCTATCAACAGTATCGAACGCTTGCTCACAATCTTTAAAACTGAGTACCAAAGGTGCTTGAAAGTATAAGAAATTATTGGAACCTTATAAAAGTATCATATTTTTGGGGGTTGTGAGGGACGTAGACCTGAACCCAGACGGACATTTCCTTGGTTCTAGTTGCTCAATAGCAAATTTTCTTGGTTCTATTTGAATTAATAATTGACTTGGGTGTTTGGGTTACATCATCCAGATAGACAGAGACCAAATCCATAGAGTAGGCCTTCTAAATGGCCCTCAATATGGCCAGAACTAATTGAAATGGAAACCTGGCTGTTGGCTCCATGAAAAAATTTCCAAGCTAAATGTATGGACAATATGTCAAAACCATTATTCTGGAAAAGTCTCTGCTCCAGAAAATAAACCTTTTGGGCGAAACCGTCAAATAGAACGAAACTGCCGGCAAGCATTGCAAAGCGACGCGAATTGCAAATTTTTAGAATGCTGTTCAGGTGTATGGAGGGGGTGGAGGGGCCAGTGGCACCCCTTGGTTCAATCATTCAGGTTGAAAATTATTTTCGCCTTCCTTTCTTTACCTTCCCCTACAGTTCCTACAAAAGCTGGTCCTTGGATGGACGGTTTGAAGGTGTTTTACGACCCAGAGACCTATTTTGTGTCTCCACAGACTGAAGACTATTGCATGATACTACTCAAAATGAGGTCAAACAGGCCAACCTTTTTGTTAACAAAGTCACAATAATGGTGATAAAATATGTTTTATTCTAAAGTGTGTTTTTGATAATAGCTTTGCATTGGAATATAATGGTAAAATTTTATGAATTCACTGAATAAGAATTTTGATGTCCTCTAGCTTGTATAATTCTTACCTAGTTCAAGAACGTGTCAGACGACAGACAAGAAAACGAAAAAAGTACGAGTCCCCCTCCCGAAAAAAATCCCGACACCTCCAACTCAGGCACGTACGCAGAGTTTTTATTTTGGGGGGGGGGGCAATACCTTCGAAACAGCAGACATAAAGTAGCACTTTTTTTATTTAGTAATGCAAAAAGCACGTATATCGGAAAATACAGAACAACTTTAATCTGTAGTATTGTAGCGGATGGGGGGAAGAAGATTGAAGCCTCAAAAATACTTTTTAGGCTTCATATAAACTGTATTTATGCTTCTTATGTGAAACTTATCTTTGATTTAATACGAGTTTACGAACTAATTCTGTTACTAAGGAGAAATCTATTACGTGCATTGAAAATATCGAAAATGATTAATTCAGTGACTTAGTTAAATATCTAGACTGGACAAACTTGTATGAACCCTATTTAGAGATTATTATGAATTGTGAAATAAAGAGAAGTTCACAGCGACTTAGAACCAGTGATTTATCTGTTATCAAACAGTTCGTGGTAACGAACTGTAGTAAGGAGCGATCCGGCTCAATAGTAACCAAAACTCTAAAAAATTGAATTTTGATATCAATAGCTACATCAAAAGAATCGCATTTTAATGCTGATTTTAAATATATAAGTTTCATCAAGCTTAGTCTTAGCCATCAAAAGTTACGAGCCTGAGAAAATTTGCCTTATTTAGGAAAATAGGGGGAAACACCCCCTAAAAGTCGTAGGATCTTAACGAAAATGACACCATCAGATGCAGCGTATCAGAGAACCCTACTGTAGAAGTTTCAAGCTCCTATCTACAGAAATGTGGAATTTTGCATTTTTTGCCAGAAGACAAATCACGGGTGCGTGTTTATTTGTTTGTTTTTTTTTTTCCCAGGGGTCATCGTATCGACCAAGTGGTCCTAGAATGTCGCAAGAGGGCTCATTCTAACGGAAATGAAAAGTTCTAGTGCCCTTTTTAAGTGACCAAAAAATTGGAGGGCATCTAGGCCCCCTCCCACGCTCATTTTTTTCCCAAATTCAACGGATCAAAATTTTGAGATAGCCATTTTGTTTAGCATAGTCGAAAATCATAATAACTATGTTTTTGGGGATGACTTACTCTCCCACAGTCCCTGGGGGAGGGGTTGCAAGTTACAAACTTCAACCAGTGTTTACATATAATAATGGTTATTGGGAAGTGTACAGACGCTTTCAGGGGGGATATTTTTGGTTTTGGGGGTAGGGTTGAGGGAGGGGGCTATGTGGGAGGATCTTTCCTTGGAGAAATATGCCATGGGGGAAAAAATTCAATGAATAGGGCGCAGGACGAATCTGGTCACGTTAGAAAAAAACGTCAAATTAAGAGCTTAATATACAATGCTGGGTGTTCGGAGCCTCTCTATTATGGAGTATAATTTGAAAATAACACAACTATACGAGCGATAAAACATATATACCACAACCATAACTCAACTAACGAAAGAACTGCTAAGAGATAACACAACTATAAAGCGAAAACGGGTGAAAACTAACGGGAAAATAAACGAACTAAGAGGTGGAAGGGGCCCAGAGAAAAAATATAATACTTTTTCAATTTTGAGCCTAACTTCCGCAAAGGAGTAATAATGTCAGAAGCCCCGAAATACCGAATTATTTTCTTTTCAAACAGTTCGTGGTAAGGAACTGTAGTAAGGGGCGACCCGGCTCAATAGTAAACGAAACTCTAAAAAACGGAATTTTGATGCTGAAAGATACATCAAAAGAATCGAATTTTTACGCTGATTCTAAATATATAAGTTTCAATTAATTTAGTCTTTGTCATCAAAAGTTACGAGCCTGAGAAAATTTGCACTATTTTGGAAAAAAGGGGGAAACATCCCCTAAAAGTCATAGAATCTTAACGAAAATCACACTATCGCATTCAGTATATCAGAGAACTCTATAGCAAAAATTTCAAGCTCCTATCTAAAAAATGTGGAATTTTGTATTTTTTGCCAGAAGACAAATCACGGGTGCCTCTTTATTTGTTTGTTTGTTTTTTTTTTTTTCCCAGGGGTCATCTTATCGACCAAGTGGTCCTAGAATGTTGCGAGAGGGCTCATTCTAACGGAAATGAAAAGTTCTAGTGCTCTTTTTAAGTGACCAAAAAAATTGGAGTGCAAATAGGCCCCCTCCCATGCTCATTTTTTTCCAAAAGTCAACAGATTAAAATTTTAAGATAGCCATTTTGTTCAGCATAGTCAAAAACCATAATAACTATGTCTTTGGGAATGACTTACTCCCCCACAATCCCTGAGGGAGGGGCTGCAAGTTACAAACTTTGACCAGTGTTTACATATAGTAATGGTTATTGGGAAGTGTATAGACGTTTTCATGGGGATTTTTTGGTTTGGGGGGTGGGGTTGATGGGAGAGGGCTTTGTGGGAGGATCTTTCCTTTGAGGAATATGTCATGGGGGAAGAAAAATTCAATGAAAAGGGCGCAGGATTTTCTAGCATTACTATAAAAAAACAATGAAAAAATAAACATGAAAACGTTTTTTCAAATGAAAGTAAGGAATAGCACTTAAATTTAAAACGAACAGAGATTATTACGCATATGAGGGGTTCTAAAAATACTTTAGCATAAAGAGCGAGGTATTTAGGAGGAGATAAATACCTCGCTCTTTATGCTAAAATATTTTTAGTGATTTCAACTATTTATTCTACGGCCTTTTTGATTCAGGGGTCATTCTTAAAGAATTTGGACAAAACTTACGATTTAGTCTAAAGAGCGAGGTATTAACGAGGGTACAAACCCCCTCGTACACATAATAAAAATATAAGAATATGAGTTTGTTACGTAAGTTAATTCTTAAGTTACGTATATTTTTTACTAATAAAAACGTTCGTTGAATATTAAAAGTTCTAGTAGCCTTTTTAAGTAACCGGAAAACTGGAGGGCAGCTAGGCCTCCTTCCCCACCCCTTATTTCTCAAAATCGTCTGATCAAAACTAAGAGAAAGCCATTTAGCCAAAAAAATTTAATATACTAATTTCATTTCAATAATTTATGTGCGGAGAGCCAAAATCAAACATGTATTAATTCAAAAACGTTCAGAAATTAAATAAAAAAAACTAGTTTTTTTTAACTGAAAGTAAGGAGCGACATTAAAACTTAAAACGAACAGAAATTACTCCGTATATGAAACGGGTTGTCCCCTCCGCAGTCCCACGCTCTTTACGCTAAAGTTTTTAATTGTTTTAAAAAGTAGAATTGTGGCAAAGAGTCAAACTGTAGCGTAAAGAGCGAGGGACTGCGGAGGAGACAACCCACTTCATATACGGAGTAATTTCTGTTCGTTTTAAGTTTTAATGTCGCTCCTTACTTTCAGTTAAAAAAAAAATAGTTTTTTATTATTTAATATTCCACTAATATGGGTGCTGTGGGGGGTAGTTCTTCTATTGCAAAAACGTAGATTTTAATGAAAAATGATTGTTTCCAAAATTGATACATTGAAAGCTGTACTTTATCCTGAACAGGGGGGGGGGATAAACGTTCTAATATCAAGGACAATTCTATTTTGCTGTGGAAATCAAACTCTCTTTACAAAAAAAAATAACAGTACAATTGCTAATTACTTCAAAGAGGGTAAAAAATTCGACAGAAAATTGGTTAATAATTGGGCAGTGACTTGACCGGATAATTGCATGCTGTAAAATCCCTCAAAAAAGGCTTCACACATGTATCTAGATCCTTAATAAATGTCCTACTTTTGCCAGAAATCCCAAGAAACCATGGGGAAATTAAGTATTTCGCAAAATTTCGGGGGGGGGGGTCGAAGGCCCCTCCTCCCTGCGTACGTGCCAGCTCCAACTTGATTCCTTACAAGTGAGACGAAATGGGCCGTACTTAACACAGTGTAGATAAAATTTAATACCTTTTAATGGTGTTTGACCTGTAAACATATAAACTGTATTTAGACTTCTTATGTGAAACCTATTTGTGATTCAATACGAGTTTACGAACTAATTCTGTTACTAAGGAGAAATCTATTACGTGCATTGAAAATATCGAAAATGATTAATTCAGTGACTTAGTGTTAAACATCTAAACTGGACAAACTTGTATGAACCCTATTTAGAGATTATTATGAATTGTGAAATAAAGAGAAGTTCTATAGGTCTCTAATTATACCGAACATAATTAATGCAACGACTTAGTGCTTATAGTTTTCTGGTTGGTCACTAAATTTGATCTAGTTTCTTTTTTTTTTAAATATTTACGTACTTGATTTTTGGACCTTTGAATTTGTTTAAGGTGTTCGCCATTGCTAGTAAGGGCCTGTCCCAGAAAAAGGTTTTTTTTAACCTTATTTTGAACCGTTATCATTTACAGTTGTAGCTGATTTAGGAATGGTAGCTATTATTTCGAATAACTCTAATAGTAAAATGTTATTTAGAAAACACATTTTGAGAGATTTTTAAAAAGAGCCTGAAATCACTCTAAAATGGTGGTGGAGCCAAACAAAAGGTACCCAATTGGAATAGCCATTGTCGAAAACCCTGTACAAGAACTTAACCCTCCCCCACCTTTAACAACAAAGAAAATTACTTTTTTGCATGGGTAGCACGATGTGTCGTCTTTTTTCTTCTTCTTCTTCCTCTGCTGCTGCTCTTTTTTTCTTTGCTCGTGGAGTACTGGAACATCGTACAGAGCTATTTAAGGGCTCATTTAAAAGCTGATTTCTGGAATGGAAAGGTTGCGAAGAATGAAATGAGTACTGCAATAATCTCCATGGTTTGGAAATTCGATGTCAAGTTTTAAATCCTCCCTCTTTAATAGTCCCCCTAATATTTTCCATAAATTGTCTAATGACAAGCAAAACTAGGAGGCAAATGCAACATGATAGAGAGTTGTTTTAGGGCTTATTTTAAAGCCAATTTTGATATCTAATAAAGTCGAATTGATAACGCCACCGTATGACATAAAAATGTGCTTTTTTTCATTTTGTCTGAAAATGCCCAAAAAAGGACTTTTCCGAGAAAACCTTTAAAAAGTTATATTTCAGAATATAGACTGGGGCAAAACTAGGGAGAACGGGAATCCCCCCCCCCCATTCCCACCAAGAGAAGTAGCACACAGGTAACATTATAGTGAGACGTTTAAAGGATCAATTGATAGCTACTGATCATTTCAGCGTGCTTTTTATAGATTTGTAATGAAGCATTTAAAAGGTGCATGGAGTGGTAATAAGATTTTGAGATCTAGGCTACTTTGTTGTCTTACATGCATCTATCATGCAATAAAGCTGGGATTTAAAAATAGCAATTAGTATAAACAGGAGCCTTTTTTATAAGATGCTTTAGTATATAGTTACTGCTCTTGTTATTTTGCCAATGCCAAAAACTCATGTTAGGTTCCCCATTTTCTTCGCCTAAGTCGGAAAATATCCTTTATAAGGTTTATTGCCAACACTTTTACATCCTAAAAATATACAAAATAATTATTAAAAAAAATGACAGTTTCTGATGAAAGTAAAGTGCGAGGTTGGAGCCTATAATGTACAAAAACTATTGCTTATTTATGCAACATATTTTTGAAAATTAAGCTTTCTTGAGTTTTTAGAGAGTTGTTAGAGTTAAAATCGTATCGTAGAATTTTTGATTTCATGGCTGGTAAAAGACTATTGAGAGCTTTATAAGTTACTCTTTTATTTTCTGTAGACCGCTTTAGAGTTTTACTGTTTCAATTTCTATTTTGTCGTGCCAATTTTGTGTTTTCAGTAAAGTGCTAGTTTTCAGAATTCTGTAAATATAAAGAAATATCACGAGCCAGCTTTTTTGAAACAATTTTTCAAAAATATATTGCATAAACCGTGAAACAGTAATTTTGTTCGTTTTAAGTTTCAGCTTCGCTCTTTACTTTCATCAGAAAAACTTAGTTTTTAACAAATACATCTATTATCAAGATGATTAAATTAAAAATTGGAGATACGGCTCTAGCAAATTTTGTCCGTTACCCCGCCTGGCTGTCACGTATATTAAAAATTAAATCAAAGAACCGTCACAAGAGTTATAGGCTATTTCACTACGGCTCTCATAGGGGTGTTTTTGTTACTGTGAATAGCCAAAGCTCTTAAGAAGAAAACGACTGAGGTCAAAGCTGCACTTGAAGAATATGCCTAAAATTCTTTGGAGCTATGCCTTGGTGAGTGATATTCCAGATCACTTCTATATTGTTTCGAAATTGCCTTTCCTGAACCTTCATCGAGTAGAACTATATTGCAAATGAACGTATCTTATCGTTTCTCCTAAAGGAATCTGTAACGTTTAAAATTATTTACTGTGCAAGTGATCATTCTGTACTTCTTTCTGATACCTTCATTCTACTGAAAAAGAGTGACTTATGTAAACTATGTAGATATTACCATAAATACTATAAATATCTGCTTTATCTACCTCTGTCGTATCGAAATCGGAGAATAATCCGAAAATATAAAGCTCCCGATATAACCGCAAAACTGCAGGAGCTTCATGATAAGTTATCGGCACAAACATATCGACGGCTTACCCCATATCACGGGCTCATCCGTTTGTTTTGTTGACCCTTTTCCTTGTTGATTTTGTTGTACTTATTGTGTTGTGCCTTTGTTCTCATCCGTTTGTTCTTTTGATTTTGTTGTACCTATGTGTTGTTTTCTTTTATGATGTTTATTTTGTTTTCTCTCTTTTTACTCCACTATCCTCACATTGTTTTATGCAGTGGGTTATAAATAAATTATTATTATTAATATAGGTGTATACTTATGTATTCAGTCGGTTTGTAATTATCATGTTATCAATTTTGCAGATCATGTGTTCGATATGAAGGCCACAAACAGGGATGTTTACGAGAAGGTCACTAAGCCTTTAGTAGATTCGGCTGTCAATGGATTTAATGCCACAATCTTTGCTTATGGTCAAACATCCTCTGGTAAGTATCCTCTCACAATGAAGTATTTACTAGTGTCGAGATTTAGCTACTGTTAATTTTAGCCAATCAATTTTTTTTAGCCAATCAGAAAATTCTATGATTGGGTCAAAGTCAGCGTTAGCCTTTATACCGCTATTAGTAAAATAATATTTATGAATATGTCTTAACTGCTGTATTAGAATGATCCACTTGAAACTGCACCTGGATTTTCTATGTTCAAATCTACAGAAGCTAATTTCGCTTCTTAAGTAGTGTCTTTAAGCTTCATTTGTTTCTAAGCAAAAATTGTTTTGCTTTTTACCTTTTATTATTTTAGAAGTTTGATCGAGCATCTTTTTTATTATTTATTTTGATTCCTTTTTTATTCTATTCCTCTTAGTTTTTTACTTTGTCTTCCATACTAAAAAAACTTCACTCTGGTACGTAAATATTCGTCTAAGTTTTGACTTCGCTCTATTTTGGTTAATTCAATTCCTTATTTATTCTATTCTTTTCAGTTTTTGTTATGATTGTATTACGTTTGTACTAAATTTATTATGTTTATAGTTATTTTTTGTTAAGGTTCTATGCTTATGCGAAAACTTTCTTCGAAGTTTTGATTTCATAACTTAATTTTCCAAAACTTATAGTTGCCATACCCTGGAGGTTTCAAAGCGTTGTAACCCTAGTTTATCAGCTATTTCAGCAGTAGCCACTTACTGTGCAGCTGCATTTTTATGCCATCTGGCTACCATTTGAAAAAAATGTACCCATCACGTATTACGTTCTAACCAAGAGTTTGGCAGCGAAATATATTTTCTTTGGTAATTGTAATTGTCTCGAAAACGAGACAGTATGAGAAAAAAAAAATCATTTTGGTAGCTAGATTTAAAACAAAGCAAACTAAATGTTCTATAATACTTTTTAATTTAAATTTGAATGCTGTAAAAATTATCTGGATATAATATAGCATATGAAAGATTGGTAAGTTCACTTCAGAGGGGCACACAAAATTTTTAAAATGGCCATTAAAATTTGGATTATACAAACAAATAATCTTGAAGTGTGTTAATGTACATCTTTTTGGTATTGTTGATATGTCTTAAATTTAATAAGCCATTTGTGAAAAAAGAAATAGAAATTGAAAGGTAGGATTAATTTCTCGCCTCTTTTTCAGTGAAAATATATAAACAAGTATTTTCAATAAATATACTCTGTCAAAAAAGGTATTTCCAAATCTAAGAGGGCGCATATAGTCCCATCCACGATTGACGACACTATTTTTACCATGTGCTTTTAGTTTATTTTGCTTTTGTTAGCTTATGTTTACATAACACTTTTAGCTTTTGCTTTAGCATAAATTCAGTTGAAAAGATTATGATATACCACAGCTTTAAAATACACTTAGTTACATTATCAGGAATATTTAAACCACAATTTATAGGAAAATAATAACCGCAGTAAAAAGATGCGATAAAGTATTATAATATAATAAATACAATTAATAAAATAATAGGCGAAACTGACAAGGGCATAAGCAAAACTGAATTAACTTTGACGTCGCCTTTCACCCCTAGTAATTAAACGTTAACAATCTGTGGATTATCAAAGACAACAATACCTTTAAAGGAAAGGTACATCGTCTTAAGCTATTTGGCACCCAGCGGTGACAATTTACAAAGATTTAGACGGGGCTAAAATATATTTTCAAAATCTAAGGGGATAAATTTGTCGCTTCTTTCTCAATTAAAAAAAATATATATTCAATAAATATACTCTGTCAAAAAAGATATTTCCAAATCTAAGAGGGTGCATATAGTCCCCTCCCCAATTGACGATACTAGTGCTACCATATGTTTTTAACTTATATTTTTGGCTGATTTTTTTATTCATGAATTCCATGCCTGGTGCTACCAAAACTGAGGAACTACATAGGAGGTGCTGTTCATTAAAAGTTGAATTCTCTGTTTTTCCTAATCTCTTAAGATGTATATGGTTCACCATTTAACCAATTCAAAGAACAAAATTTCATTTTCACTGTCCTTGGTGCTTCACAACGAATCGGTAAAAAGCCTATGTCTACACAATACTTTTATCTTTTGCTTTAGCATAAATTCAATTGAAAAGAATATGATATACCGCAGCTTTAATATACACTTAGTTAATTTATCAGTAATATTTAAACCACAATTTATAGGGAAATAACAACTGCAGTAAATAGATGCATTAAAGTATTATAAAACAATAAATACAATTAATAAAATAATCAAAACAAAATAGTGATGCGATGAAAGTTTAGCCTTCTGCGATGACCCGGGTGTATCTTTTCTTAAAGGCAAAACCTGACCCAGCAGTTATTCCAATTGTCATTAATTTTATATTCTGTTACAATCTTCTTTTTCAGGTAAAACCCACACTATGATGGGTAGTAAAACAGAACGAGGGGTCCTGGAACTCGTTGTAAACGAGATATTTGACGCTATTGAAAGTAATCCCGACCGGGAGTACTTGCTCAGGTAAGTACTATGTAATTTACGTCGCTCTTTGAGGCAAACATTCAGTGCTACGATCCTATAATACACAGAGGCTGGGGAGGGGCGTTCAATCAATGTCTCACTCATTAGAAGCAAGAAGGCATAGAACCTTGGAAAATGAGAAACATTCCCATTGAAATTTCGGTAAGAATAAAGTTCCTGGTAATACCATGCCTCCCCCTTCCCAGGATATCCTTGGTGGTGCTCATGTTAAAAGAACAACATCGAAGTAAGAGTTACAACATGTCTTACAATTTATTTTTTACTATAAAATCTCTGAAATGGGCAAAAATAACCAAGGGACTCTTTTTGACATTCTGAACAATAAGCGGCATGCTTTTTAACATTCTCTTCCAATAAGTGCTGTTTATAAGGAGACTGAATTTTAAAAAAAGTTGTAGGTTCAAAGAAGATTTTCAAAATGTAAGCAATCTTTTTGGGATTAAATCTCCCATCTTTTAAATATCTGTTGTTTTTAACTTTTGAAGGCCTGAATGTCCTGGACAGAGAAAGAAAAATTTATTATAACAAACAAACGATAATTAAGAGTTTGTTTTTAACCCCAAAAGGTTAAAAAAATTGTCTGAGAGGGTAGCCAATATTATTACAAATAGGCTTACGTTTGCTTATGTATCCCATAATATTTTATCTGCTTATATTTGTCATCGGGATTTCACTCTTCACCTCTGGAGGATAAAAATCATACCTCCAATATCAAATGTATGTTTAGAGTAAAGTCTTGGGGGGGGGGTTGGCAATGTGATTAGGGACCAATAATTGACAAGTTTCATTTTAAAAAGTTAAAAAAGAGAAAAAAACAAATGAGGGTGCCAGGGAAGTCTTGGGGGGGGAGGGTCCTCCAGCCCCCCTTTGGATCTGCCCCTTCCTTATATTGTCAAACTTAAAAGTAATCGTTCTTTTTCTGAGAAGGGATGCACGTTTACCTATCTTCTGGTATTTCTGACAATCTTTATCTTTTTATATTTTGCTATATAGAAAATTGCCACAATCTATTTTATATTTAGCTATATAGAAAATAGGCGCAATTTATGTGAAAAAAGATGGAACAAAATTTTTGAACTGAAAAGGAGGTAACAGTTCTTTATAGATTATAATTATGTATTTGGGAGGGACCATACAATATAATGTATTAATACATTTAATAATGTATTAATTCTCATGGTTAAACAATAATTTTGTGCAAAAATAAACCTATCAAGTTTTAACAGTATTCCCAACTGTAAAGAAATTTAGTAATGGCTGTATTTTATCCGCCAAAAGGAATAGCCATTTATTTTTGTTTTATTAAACCATGCCTCAAAAGAAACCAAAGGTCTTTTTGATTCTGGACTCTTTGATATTAGCGTCTTTCGCTGGTCTTGACTCATGGATTTACTCGTAAAAGTCGATTGTGAAAATCAAGTAAGAAAATATATAATGGGTTACTTTTTGATGGTTTTGCCAATTTATCCACCTTTTTACCCATTCATTGATTTTTACAAGATTAATTAACTATGACCCTCGAGTTATTAAATTAAATTAATTTAACTTTCAAAAAAATTAATTCAATTAATTAACTTAATTCATAAAATTAATTTTCTTGCAGTGAAAGTCTAGTGACTTTTTTAATGGTTTCCAAGTTTTCTTGGAAACCAAGTTTTCTTGGTTTAAACTTGGTCAGTTTCTCGGTTTTTCAAGGTAGAAATCATTGACGTCATATAAGAATGATGTCACCACAATAAACCAAAAATGGACAAGTAGATACGACACCAACTTGGGGATACTATTTACCGCAGAGAAAGATGGGGTTCAGAAAGATTTCCGAACCCCAGTAAATCAAAAGACGCTGCCTGGTAGACCAAAAAGAAAGGATTCCCAAGTGAGGAAGGGGCTAAAGCGCTAATTCACCAAAATTGGGAAGAGGGAAAACATGTTTTTGAGTATCTAGTGAGGGGTGGGTAGCCAATTTGCCCGTTAAAATAATGATTGAAATTTCCAAAAAACAGCATTTCTCTGTGAAAATGCCCCAAAATAAGGTATTTCCAGTTGTTTTTTTTTGGTGAGGTTAGGGGGGGGGGATGAAAGATTCAAAATTACTATTTTTGTTTTTGTAAATTGCTATTTGTGCGCTCAAGATGTTAATCTTTCCAAGTTGCTTTCAGAGTTTCGTTCATTGAGATCTATCAAGAGCAGATAACTGACTTGCTGACAGGCTCCACTCGACTCAAAGTAAGTGATGCTCACAACGAAGTTGTCATTAAGGAGCTATCAGAAGAAATGTGCTCCACTCCTGATAGTGTATGTATTTTTCCTCTTTTCGATATGCCTAAAACTACAAATATACTGCTGATGATGGACCCTGTATATGTGTCCGAAATATCCACTTAAAAAAATCTATTTGTTTCACTGTCAATTAAAAGGTTTCATCCCTATTTTGAACTGTTATATTTTCGTCATGGAAAGGCAGTTTTGTCTTCGAAGTTATCTACAAGTATGTAAAGAAAAATTTGTTGTGACTTTGTGCGAATACAAATGAGGCAAATTTGTATAATCAAATTGTCTTGGAGGTGATAAACTGTGACTTTTACGCGTCTATTTTAGTATAGAAATCTATTTTGTTTGATATATCATTTATATATATATTGTTGAGATTTTTTGATTGCAAGCGAAAAACGGAGAAAATACTTAATGTGTAAAAAGCTAATTTCTGGAGAAAAATTGGCTCTGCAAGGTTCTTAAACGAATCTTTTAACGAGATAAAAAATAACAGTATCTTATGTGTTGCCAAACAGCAGAAGTAATTCCATTGTATTTCTATAAAGAACCGTATCAGGGCTTTTGTTGCGTTTTCTTTTTCTTGTGAATATGAAACTAGTATTTCAAGTAGAGAATTAGTTCTAACTTTTATGATTTTTTAAATGTTTTATGGCATATCTTGTTTTCATTGAGATAGAAAAAAGAATAGATTCCGCCAGAGTAAAAAATTTCATGATCAGATTCCGCGATTAACGGCGACTCATGCTGTACGTTTATAATAAGATATTCTAGAGTAATTATTAGAATAAATATATATGTATATATATATATATATATATATATATATATATATATATATATATATATATTTTAGAATATATATATATATATATATTTTAGAATATATATATATATATATATATATATATATATATATATATATATATATATATATATATATATATATATATATATATATATATATATATATATATATATATATAAATATATATATATATATATATATATATATATATATATATATATATATATATATATATATATATATATATATATTTATATATATATATATATATTTATATATATATATATATATATATATATATATATATATATATATATATATATATATATATATATATATATATATATATATAAATATATATATATATATATAAATATATATATATATATATATATATATATATATATATATATATATATATATATATATATATATATATACTGTAGAATAAGAAAATGGAATAAATAGACACCAACTGGCAAAAATCTGGCCTCTATTTAATGTTTCTATCTCTATTCTAATACTGTATCTTTTCTTTGCCATGGCTAAATGCAATACCTATTAGCAGTTTACACACAATAACTTAATTAGCTTTCTTATTTACTTTTGAAACGTTTTTAGTTTTAAATGTGTTCGCTCCGTTTCCCTTGAATATAAATTATAAATATCTGTACTTCCATAAAATATGTATATTTACATAAATAATATATCAAATATCTATACTTATATTATAAAATATCTATACTTAAATAAAAGTTGAATAATTAAGTTAACTGGGCTTCAAGACCAATTTTTTTTAATAGAAAATATTGCAAAACAGGAATTCGCCCCAGGGGTACAAGTTGTGTTCTCCTGTTGTCCTTTTTTCGGCTAAAGTTGAAAAGCAAATGAAATGTCCAAATCACAACTTTTTCAAAACACAGATGTCTCTCTCGTATATAACTGTGGTCAATAATTTTGACAGGTTTTGATGGGTTAGAACAGATCTGAGAATTAAGGTTAAGAAGATTTTGTTGCTTGAACTAAGAAAAAATGTAGTGGATGAATGATGTTAGGTAGATAGAACGTTGACCAAAACGGATTACTTTTACTAAATAGGTTGTAGTATTAATAGTAAAGAAGGTGGATGAAGTGAAGACTTGGAAATTACAGAAGGGGCAGGATGGTTTTGGAAAGTTCAGAAGGACGGGAAGAAAAGTCTCAGAACTAAGGTTAGGATTCTAGAAGCTACTGTAACGACTGTCTTTAAGTATGGTCTGAAAGATTGGGAGGGGTGAGAAATAAAGGAGGAAGGGATTTATTTTCAGCACAGATTTTTATTTGTCTCAGTACACTTAAGTTTTCCCAGAAAAGGGCAAACATATTTTAGTTTGATTAGAGGATCCAAGGGAAGTGTTTCTTCTCTAAATATTACTTTAAAAATAATTGGAAAAAGGAGCTTTCCAATGAAAGGCATAGAACCATATTAAAGCCTGAGACGAGGAGAAATAAAGTTTTATAATAATTCAAACTCAAAACAATAGAATGACTACCAGTAAATTAATGAAACCCCAAAACTATCAGAAATCAAATAAATCATCACATTAAACGTAAAGATAACAGATCCTGCTATTTATTAACAAATCAGTCATAAAATGAACAAAATTTAAAACGAGCCATCAATTCAAACGGAAAAAAATACAAAAAAAAAAAAAGTAGGGCTCCAGTCCCCTTAGCATTCTAAAAACTATAGCGTCATTTGCCTTTTACTGAAAGAGATCTGTATACAAGGTGAAAAGTCTTAGCAATAAGGCCTGGATTCTAGAAACAGTGTAATGACAGTTCTTAAGTATGTTCCTGAAAATTGAGCACAAGGCCGTATCCAGAAGGGAGATGCTTAGGGGGTTCGAATCCCCCCTTTAAATGATTGTCCGACTAAAAAAAATAACAAAAATTTGTATATTTTTGTTATTTTTAAATATTTTAATATTTTTAAATATATACAAAAATTTGTATATATTTATTTTTAAATATTTTTGACGTTTTTAAAGTTTTTTGTACCCCCCCCCCCCAATCCTCTTGTGACCCCCTCGAAAAAATCGTTATGTACCCCCCCCCCCCCCCCCAGAAAAAAAAACTGGATACGACCCTGCTTGAGCAGTTCGAAAGTAGATGAAGGACTGATTTGTTTTCAGGTTGAAAGTTGATGTTTTCAGTACATATTAGTTTTTTACAAAAGGGAAAAAACGATAGAATTTTAGTAGTTGGAATCGAGGGTCTCAGTGGAGAGGATCTTATTTGTGTATTTGTGTCTATATGCTATATATTGCCAGATATGTTTTATCAGAGGGAAGATTGAAGTCCTGTTCTTTTTTTTTTGTTTTTTTTTTTGCTTGATTTTGTTTTTAAACTTCATTGGAAAAAAAAGAGAAGAAATGCCAGATGTTCTCCTTGGAAGTTTTTTTAGATTAGGACTGGCTTGAGTGACTACACATCATACAAAAAGCTGCACAAAAACGTGGCTCATTCCATCATTCTGCGGCTCATCTATAATGGAGAAGTCAAAATGGTTAGGCTATCTTTTACAGATAAATGATAATTGTACGATTTACAATAGGGAAAAATTGTGATTTGTGGCAATCCAACTGGTGTCAACCGAAATGTAGGATGTCTTCAATGGTGATTAAATAAAAAAAAACAAGTTTTTTTAAATGAAAGTAAGGAGCGACATTAAAACTTAAAACGAACAGAAATTACTCCGTATATGAAAGGGGCTTTTCCTCCTCGACACCCCGCTCCTTACGCTAAAGTTTTTTATTGTTTTAAAAAGTAGAGTTGCGAGAAAGAATCAAACTTTAGCGCAAGGAGCGGGGTGTCGAGGAGGAAAAGCCCCTTTCATATACGGAGTAATTTCTGTTCGTTTTAAGTTTTAATGTCGCTCCTTACTTTCATTTAAAAAAACTTGTTTTTTTTTATTTAATTTCTGAAAGTTTTTGAATTAATGCATGTCTGATTTTGGCTCTCCGTGCATAAATTACTAAAATGAAATTTGCATATTAATCCTTTTTTTGGCTAAATGGCTTTCTCTTAGTTTTGATCAGACGATTTTGAGAAATAAGGGGTGGGGAAGGAGGTCTAGTTGCCTTCCAATTTTTCGGTTACTCAAAAAGGCAACTAGATCTTTTAATTTTTAACGAACGTTTTTATTAGTAAAAAAAAAAACGTAACTTAAGAATTAACTTACGTAACAAACGTACATAACTTACGTAACTTACATTACGTTTTATCCCAATTCTTTAAGAATGACCCCTGAATCAGAAAGGCCGTAGAATAAATAGTTGAAACTATTTAAAAAATTTTTAGCATAAAGAGCGAAGTATTTATCTCCTCCTAAATACCTCGCTCTTTATGCTAAAGCATTTTTAGAACCCTTCATATGCGTAATAATCTCTGTTCGTTTTAAGTTTTAATGCTTCTCCTTACTTTCAATTGAAAAATCTTTTTCTTGTTTATATTTTCATTGTTTTTTTTTTTATAGTAATGCTAGAAAGTCCTGCGCCCTTTTCATTGAATTTCTCTTCCCCCATGAAATACTCCTCCAAGGAAAGATCCTCCCATATAGCCCCCTCCCCTAAACCCCACACCCAAACCAAAAAAATCCCCCTGATAACATCAGTACACTTCCCAGTAACCATTATTGTATGTAAACATTTTGTCAAAGTTTGTAACTTGCAGCCCCTCCCCCAGGGACTGTTGGGGGTAAGTCATCCCCAAAGAAATAGTTATTATGGTTTTCGACTATGCGGAACAAAATGGCTATCTCAAAATTTTGATCCGTTGACTTTGGGAAAAAAATGAGCGTGGGAGGGGGCCTAGGTGCCCTCCAATTTTTTTGGTCACTTAAAAAGGGCACTAGAACTTTTCATTTCCGTTAGAATGAGCCCTCTTGCAAAGCTCTAGGACCACTTGGTCGATACGATGACCCCTGGGAAAAAAAAAAAAAAAAAAAAAAATAAACACGCACCCGTGATTTGTCTTCTGGCAAAAAATACGAAATTCCACATTTTTGTAGACTGGACCTTGAATTTTTTTCTATAGGGTTCTCTGATACGCTGAATGCGATGGTGTAATTTTCGTTAAGATCCTATGACTTTTAGGGGGTGTTACCCCCTATTTTCCAAAATAAGGCAAATTTTCTCAGGCTCGTAACTTTTGATGACAAACACTAAATTTGATGAAACTTATATATTTAAAATCAGCATAAAAATCCGATTCTTTTGATATATCTTTTAGTATCGAAATTCCGTTTTTTAGAGTTTCGTTTACTATTGAGCCGGGTCGCTCCTTACTACAGTTCGTTACCACGAACTGTTTGATAGGAATTGGTAGTAAAAATAATTAAAGGAGGTGGAGTTTTGTGAGAGGAAGTAATGACTGAAGTTTCAAATAGGGAGGAGTTGCAGAGGAGCTCACAGTTATTATTTGCTGGGGAGCTCACTGTCAGTTGGGTAACTAATGGACTTTTCGGGCAAAAGTTCAGAACGCCGGGCACAGACCGACTATATTAATAGGGGCGAAATGAGGAATGGTTTTAAAAAGTATCAAGGCACAAATTTGTCGAAATAGTATGAAGTTGGTGGCGAATTGTATGCAGACTAATGGAAAGTATGAAACTAAAGACTGTAAATTCCAAGGCACGGAGGATTGAACATAGAGCCTCCGAGAATTCGTGCCTGTTTCTCGCAAATCTGGAAAGTAAAATGATTGTTTACAATACAAGGACAACCCTTCTCTTTGACTAGTTAAGAAGTCGAACCGTACACTTGACGGGAATCTGTGCCAATTTAATGGATTCACTTTTAGTTGATTCTTGTTACTAGTACTTTGAAGGGAGAAGATAAGGCCTATTCACGAAGACTGCTAAACATAAGTCTAGTGCTTTAGCTCAAATTAATAAAAAAATATGGTAGCGTTGGAGCCCTTTACTTATGGTTCTGTGTGTGACAGTATGGAAGAAGATGCATTTTGTTTAGCTTACGTGCCCGTTTTCACTTGGGAATCTGAGAAGAAAGATGTCTGGGGAATGAATTGTGGAAGAGTTATTGATGATTGAGATTGCTTAGGGTTGATCCTTCATCACAATAAAACTAAAGGTGCACTCGGACAGACCTTTTGTGTCAGACAGAGAATGTTTTATTCAATTTATTAACACATTAATTTGAATTAAAATGGAATAGTTGTGGGCATCAAGTCATGGCTAATTGTAGAAAAAGCCAAGACAGATAGTTCAATTGAGTTAGAGACAATTCTTGCATTAATCTCCCCCTTATTGGGATTGTATAAAAATGATGTTAGTTCATTTGTTATTTGATATGTCTATCTATTGTCCGTCCATGCTTCACTCCTAGGGCAGTAGAACTAAGGTAGATAGATAGTCATAGAGCTAATATATTCATAGAACCTATAGTTTTCCAAGTGTTTTGTTAAATGGCACGGGTAATAGCGGGAGTGAGCTTACCTCTCTTATTGGACTAATACTTGTTTGTTATCTTTTAATAAGTCATGCCTGCCTTGAGTCCCAGGCAGGTCGACCAAGAATTTAAAATTGGCATAGGATTATCATTAGATTGTCTGGAATGAGAGGTAAACAAGGCACGCCGATTTTTCTTTTCTTTTTTTTTCTTTTTTTTTTGAGCTGTTACTTTTTGTCTTCAACAATGACCCTATGCTTTTCTAAAGAGTGAATTTTATTACATATATAATAATATGTGTCTTAATAATGATAATTTTCAAGACTAAGAACAATTTATTCCCAGTATCGCCAGTTGCCAATTTTTTTTAATTTAATTATGCTGTTTTCTAGCTCTTTTTTCTTCTATTAATTGTTTCTGTTCATAGGTAATAGACGTTATGAAAAAGGGTGAAAAACTTCGTCACATAGCGTGTACAAACATGAACGAGAGGAGTTCTCGGTCGCACACTATATTCAGAATCGTAAGTATCTCTTGTATATAGGTTTCCCTCGTTTATTGGACTAGTAGGCTACATTTATTTGGATTTTTTGGGGGGATGGGGGATTTTGTCTTTTTTTTATTGATGTTTTAAATCAAGTTATAGAATTTCCGTCTTTTTTTGTTCATATCCTAATTTTTTTATCGAAAAAGTTACTTCTGCAAAGATCTAAAAATCGCCTAAAAGGAAAGAATTGGGAGTCAAATTATTTAAAAAAAATAATGATTTGTAATTCTTTGTGGTTTCTTCCGCGTTGGACAAAAACCAGATTAATCACCGCACACAAAGTTTGACATCGTAATGACATCTGTAAATGACATCGGGCAGGAACATAATATTTTAAAGTAGACCCACGAGCTCCGCTATCCTACTATCTACTATCCGTTGTCGGCTAACGTTTTTTGTGTTAAGTTGAATAACAGTTGTGGTGTATGGTGCTATTCGTGGACCGGCTAGCGAAGCTGATTTAGTTTTGCATTTGATATTTGCGACTAGCGAGAAGCTACTAGACTGATATTCGTGAGAAGACAAGAGTTGGCTAGACCCGGGAAAGTAAATCTAGGCTACTAGCGGAAAGTGCTTTTGCGAAAGGTTTTTGGCGCCAAATTCAAATTATTATATTTTTGACTTTAAACAATCTTTACGTTTCCTTTATCTTTTTTTTTAAATCAGAACTTTCTTGTAGGGGATAATATTTTGAAAGCTTGCTAAACCAGGACTATTTTGTCTTAAGAGTGGCCGTTCATGGTAAATTTTTTGTTTATTTTATATGTTTTGGATGAAAATAAAAAAATGTCTATGTCTATGTCTAACCATAACCAAGACACAGTTTATTAAGATGAGTTTATAAGACAATGGAAGTATAGTCAATATCCAATTACCTTGCTTTTTTGCAATTACCACAATTAATTACAGGTAATTTTCAATTACGAGACATTCGAGAAAATTTCACTACCAGTCTTATAAGCCAGCTTTGTCTTCCATTGAATATTTAAGGCCGACACCTTTTTGCCGTTAATTCATACTACTACTAACAACTCATTGCAGCATCATGCCGTCTGAGGCCAACACAGCTACGTACGCTCCTTTTCCATGAAGATCTATTCAAAGGCTCCCTCTTTACATCCTCCCAAGAAGCTGTCATTTCCCTTAAATCTTTCCTTGTGACGTCCATCCACCCCATTTGGGGACGAACTGCTTTTCATTTACCCTAGACGGTTGGCCGACAAGGATATTTGGTAATCTGTCACTCTTCATCCTCAGAACGTGTCTCATTGTAGCCCTAAAAGTCGGGACAGAACGACATTTTTCGTACGTTAATACATGGCTTGTTGCGAATAACCACCTTACGTTATTTGCAGTAATACTTGTTCGGTTCCTATCGTGATGTGGAAGGTCGTACAGTTTCTTTTTTTTCAGCACCCTTTTACACTATAAAGCTGTTTTTTCTGCTGTTTGTGAAGTTCCCTTCTTTATTCCCAGATATTTTGAAAACTAGTGATCTCATAATCAACTTCTTTCGAGTTAGAATCCTCCCCCGTACCCCATCTCAATAGGTAAAAACTTCCCAAATCCCATCTCCTCTAAGGGTTGGTCATTTACTTTCTACCTATGTTCTGCGATACTGAAGTATGACTCATCCTTTTTTCAGATTATTGAGAGCAGAAGTCGCTGTGAGACTGGTAGCGATGAAATCGCCATTCAACTCTCTCATCTAAATCTAGTTGATTTGGCTGGGTCTGAAAAAGTCAATCAAACAGGAGCCACCGGCGGAAGATTCAAAGAAGGGTGTGCCATCAACGTTAGTCTCAGCGCCCTGGGAAAGGTTATTGACCAACTGAGTAAAAATGAGAGGTAATTTTTTCGGCTTGGTTTTAGGTCTCGCTGCATTTTCAGTTTTGTTTGATTAGCTATTACCTTAAATCCGTTGACTCATCCTTTATTTGAAAAAAAAGAGGAAAAATATCCGTCGGGCTGTCTCAATATGTTTTTAAAATCAAGGTGCTTATAAGGGCTTATGCCAGATTTGCCTCTCACTCACTCGGACTATATGTCTTGGCTTTTTCTACAATTACCTATGGTTTGACGTCCACAACAGCTTGATTTTGGTTCAAAATCTACTTGAATTAAAATCAAGTAGTTGTAGGCATCAATCCATGGCTAATTGTAGAAAAAGCCAAGACAGATAGTCCGAGTGAGTGAGAGGCAAATTGGCATAAGCCCTTATTAGGATCGTATAAAAATGAGGTTAGTCCATTTGTTGATAGATAAGTGTATCTATCATCTGTCCATGCGTCATTCCTAGGGCTGAACTAAGGTAGATAGTAATAGAGCTAATTAACCAAATTCTTTGTTTAATTAGATATCACCTTATATCTGTTGACTTATCCTTTATTCAGAAAAAAAGGAAAAATATCCGACGGGCTTTCTCAATATGTTATTAAAAGACATTTAAGGTTTTCGTTAAGAAGTTACAACTTACCTATGAGTTTACAATCTGCATTGTTTTCATTTTTCTGTGCATTAATTATTATCACGACAAAGACATCTACGAAATAATATTCGTTTTCTATGTTTGGTATTTGAATTCAGTCCTATATAGCTTATTGTTATTACCAAACTGAGTCGAGGCCCAGACCACAAACGCCTTTTACCTCCACATGCAAAAACAAAACTACTTATTGGTAGTGGAAAGGGAGGAGGGATGTTTAGTTTCATATCTATACCATGTATTTTGCAAACTGTCGGGCATTACCATCACTAACTGTGTCATCCGGCTTAATAATTTGTTGATAAAATATCTCCAACTGGCATCTAATGCCGACCGGAGATTCTCCCATCAGATGCTTTTTTATTTCTACGCCGATATCGTGTTTTTCAGTTGAACATTCAGTTGATAAAAATATCTCCAACTGGCATCTTATGCCGACCGGAATTTGTCCCATCAGATGTCTTTTTGTTTCTACACCCATGTCGTGTTTTTCAGCTTAATATTCAGTTGATAAAATATCTCCAACTGGCATCTAATGCCGACCGGAAGTTCTCCCATCAGATGCTTTTTTATTTCTACACCCATATCGTGTTTTTCAGTTTAACATTTAGTTGATAAAATATCTTCAACTGGCATCTAATGCCGACCGGAATTTGTCCCATCAGATGCCTTTTTGTTTCTACACCCATATCGTGTTTTTCAGCTTAATATTCAGTTGATAAAATATCTCCAACTGGCTTCTAATACCGACCGGAAATTCTTCCATCAGATGCCTTTTTGTTTCTACAGCCATATAGCATTTTTTGCAAACCAGGGAACTAGCTATTCCTGTTTGGTACGATGACTCCCTGAGCATTCTCAGTGCAATTGTTTCCATAACCATTCGTATTTCAGGCCTATTAAGTCATAATAGATGTTTTGTCAGCTTGGGGTCCAACTCTTGAATCATTTCTTTTGTTTCGTTGTACCTCACCTTTCTGTGCAGATTTTGTTCGCCTTCTCATAGCTTCATCTCCTTATCTTCTTTGTGTCGCTTTCCAGCAGCATTGAGAAACGGGAAAGAAAAGCCCCCGGTAAATTATCTTGAAAACAGAGTAATCTTGTAAAAAATTGCGGGAATCTATTGTAAGTAATTACAGAAAAATTTTAATTTTGGATATTTATCAGCGTAGACTTAAGTGTACTCGGAATGCCCTTCTGATAGCCTGCTTAGACTGTTCGTGATAGGGTCCCACATAAAACGGAAAAATTACCCCTCTTTGGAGGGCAACCATTTCGACAAGTCTGTGATTTTTTTTCTTTTTTAACTCCAGTATTACTTGCCGATCCCTGATCATATGGGAAATCCATTGCTGGGTGGGGTTTGTGCGGGTATGTAAGGATTTTTTGAGGGAGAGGGGCACTAAAATATTTTTTTTTTTTTTGGGGGGGGGGGGGTTTGAAAAACGTTAAAAATGCATAACAGAAATGTTATATTCATTTCGTTGCGTTTTTATGGGTTCGACTAACACTTTTTTTTTAGGGGTGGGGTTTCCAACCCGTAAGCCCCTTTCTGGATAAGCTTTCGCAGTAACAGATGCACAAGACCGATGGTCTTATTAATAGAATCACAGCAAAATAAATAATTCAACTCGCCTAATTGGAGAGATAATCTCAAATCTTGAGCAGTGAACCAAAATAATATTTAGACTCGTAGATAAATAATATTTATATATTATACAGTTATAATTTTAAAGAATTAGGTAGTTAAATTTCTAAAGAAAAAGACCTTATTGCCAGAGTTATTGCAGCTGAATTTGCTTGTTTGCTGTTAATGGGATAAGGCTATTGCATTGCTTTGAGGATATCTTCATATTGATATATACCCTCTAATGATAGATGTATAGTTAAATTTATTTGAGAGATTTTCTCCAGTTCCTAGAATAGGTATTTCTCTCTGGATACTTTTATTAGCGCTATCTTTTTTCTCAAGTAGACTGGCCCGCCATCTATATTGCAAAATTCATAGAGCGCCATCTTTGTTTCCATTTCATTAAGGTGTTGATTTTTTCTCAGAACAAGCAGAAGAGGGGAAGGAACCCCCCTGAAGCGCCGTACTGTACCCGCCGGTATTCAGTTACCCGTAAATTGCGGGGAATAGGTGAGGGGGTCCTTACGCTTCCCTTGTTCCTGGGTGATTTCAGTAACTTGCTTCAAGCATGGGGGAGACTATAATACTAAATCCTGTGTTGAACTACATATCGCGTTCAATGAGGCCAAAACTGGTGATCGATTTATGAAATGCGTCCAAGATGAGGACAATTTAATGGATATTGCTAAACTTTTTGCAAGATGCGCTAAAGAAAGAATAGAACTTCCCAAGTTCGTTATATTTGATCCTCAAGAAGTACTGGCCAGTGGAGCAGAAGTAGGCGCATGTGTCATATCGACAGTGAATGAAATGCGACGGCAGTTCTCGGGTTTTCTTGAGCGCTACAACCAAGTCCCAATCCCGTGTCCTCCCGGCAAATCTGTAAGTGTCGGAAACCAACCCATCCTGCACCAGATAGACTTTCTCCATTACCCTATTCCGTAGTTTTAAAGAACCCACCCCCCACTACCACGCCGGAGGAACGAAAACAATTTTTGATGAGTATGTGTGGAGAAGACCTGTCAGTCGATGATGGTGAATTGAAAAGAAGTCGATCTGAATGGCGACTTGCAGTTAAAACGAAGGTCAAGGCAAACAGCATTGCCTCTTCTATCAACCAGAAGTCGCAAAGTGTAGAAGCTAGGGTGAAATCCCCAGTTTTTATAGGTGTGATCAAAAACATTCCGACTACATATGATGCCGATAAGGTGAAAAACTGCGTTTCAGGCTGCGAAAGGGCAGAGCAGTGTGGTAGAAGTCGAACCTATAAGTTGTCTATCAGCTAGGTCTGGCCATGAAAAGTCTGCCAAAACTAGAGTTTGAACGTTTTCCGATTGAAGAGTTTGTGTACCTTCCAAAACGATGCTATAAATGCCAGAAATTCGGTCACATTTCAGCAGCGTGTTCCGCTCCCCAGGTTTGTCCCCGTTGCGGTGTCCTTGGCCATACGTCAAATGCTACTACCCCCTGCACGAATCCAATTGGCTGTGCAGCATGTAAATCGACAAAACATGCCTGTCAGTCATTCCAATGTCCTGAGATGAAAAAGCAAATTGGAAAGCAAAAACGCTCCGATGAATGAACAGCATGCAAGTACTAAGATCGTGTCGTGGAACTTGAACGGAGGTGTGTCTCACATAATCCCCTTAATTGAAGGATTATGGCGGCGAGGCAATATTCTATGCATCCAAGAACATCTGCTGACAAGTGATAGTTTCAGCCTGCTCAAGTTTTCAGACGATCATACAATTTATTTTGTCCCAGCAAAGTCTCGTCAACGTAGAAGACCCTCTGGCGGACTAGCGATCGTATGTAGCTCTGCAGTTCATTCCGAGAGTCTTCATACAGCTGAAAACTTTATGGTTTTAAGAGCTGGGAATCTTGTGATCGTCAATGTCTACCTCCCCACAAACTACAGCGACGAAGAATCAGATAACCGATTTTCAAAGGCAGTGCGTGCTCTTGCGAAGTGCCTCAAGACCATTATGTTGTCCAAACTGGAATGCGTTACAATCGGAGACTACAACTGTGATCTAGCCGACGACTCGTCTCCTCGGTCCCAGTTGATCCTAAGCATATTGGAAAATCGGTATCGTGTGCTTCCAAAAGACAATGATTTTACTTTCGTACACACTAGTGGTTCAGTTTCAAATATAGACCATGTCGCATGCACATTAAACGTGAGTGGCACAGTTAGCGTGCTAATGGGAAGTCACTCCACCGACCATATTTCCATTGAAGCATGTGTTAATGTGTGTATTCCTAAGAATAAAAGTTCTTGACAGTGGTACGAAATAAAGGATTGGTTAAAGGCCGACTTTCCTCTTTATCAGACAGTGCTCGACAAGACGCTGCAGAAGATCAATGTACCATATAATCTCCTACTAGCCAACGTGCAAAGGAATATCCAAGAAACTAAAATACAGGTCAATAACTTTTGTGCTGAAATCACCCATGCACTACTAACCGCAGAAAAGACTGCTGTTCCCGCTAGGAAAATTCGTAAACATGCTGAAATCCCTGGGTTCTCAAAGAATCGGGAGCTTGTGAAAGCGTGTCAAGATGCTGAGTTTTGGTTCTCGGTATGGAGGGAAGGCGGTCGTCCAAAATCCGGCGTGTTGAATTGTCTCCGTAAACACCCAAAACGTAAATTTGAGAAAGCCCTCAAGCAGCATCGTACAAATGTGAAACATGAATATACAGAGAGAATAATCAACGATCCAAGTCGTCTATGGAAAGATCGCATGAAATACCGCCAAGAAACGCCTAAGTCCATGCCTTGTGACCCAAACGACTGGCAAGCCTACTATACGAGCGAATTTAGTGCCCTAGATCCCAGTGTAGCAAGGCCATATATCTAGCAACTTGAATCTGTGTTATCAAATTTGAGTTTTCCGGACTTTACCGTAACTGTTTCAGATGTAACTGCAAATGTCTTTAAATTGAAAAAGAAAAAATCGCGCGGAGTTGACGGTTTGTGTGCACTTCACCTTGTGAATGGTACTCGTCTTTTATATGAAATGTTAACATTATTGTACCAGATCAAATTCGTAGTCGGTATTGTGCCCGATGTTTTCTGTAGAGGACAACTTACGCCCATCCTGAAAAAAGGGAAGCCAGCTAATATATGCTCCTCCTATCGCCCAATTACTGTGTCGCCAGTTTTATGTAAGCTTTTTGAAATGCTTATATTGCCGAATGTTAGAAACTGTTGCCAAATGCCAAACTACCAGTTTGGCTTTACGGTAGGTCTTGGTTGCGCTGATGCTCTGTTCGCCCTTGCTACTATTTTGTCTGATTCTGAGGCAACGGGTGACCCATTAGTTATTGGCTCTTTTGATGTAAGCCGGGCGTTTGACTCGTCGGCGCATGCGCAGATCCTTCTGTTTTTTTAAATTTCTGTTTTTTAAGGTTCTGTTTTTTCGATTCGCGAAGTTCCTTCTGAGACTTCCTCCGTGGACGAAGAACTCGTATATCATGTGTAAATACGGAGTGTCCGATCCAACAGTTTGCATTAACCGGGTCGTAGAGAATTTCCTGGAAAAGGCTAAGGGAAGGACGAACCCGTGGCTTGCTGTCATGTGTCAGTAGTTTTGTCGTACTCCGATGTAAATCTAGTGAATTTTCGGGTAATAAAAGCACTTACTTACTTACATCTAATATAATTTTAATGAGATATAAAAAGTATATCGTATTTTATACATTATAACTACTACTACTACTACTAATAACTCACTGCAGCACCAAGCCGCCTGAGGCCAACACAGCTACGCACGCTCCTCCTCCAACCTAATCTTTTTAAAGCCTCCCTCTTTACACCCTCCCAAGAATTTCCCATTTCCTTTAAATCTCTATTTATGACATCCTCCCAACCCAGACAAGGACGACCTGCTTTCCGTGTAGCACCAGACGGTTGGCCAAAAAGGACAATCTTCGGTAATATGTCATCCTTCATCCGTAGAACGTGGTCTAGCCATCTCAACCTTTTTGTCATTATAGCCCCAGAAAGCGGGATTGAACCACACTTTTCGTACAACCTACTGTTTGAAATACGGTCAGTCAGCCGGGTACCCAGAACAATCCTTAGGCAATTTCTCTGGAAAACATCTAGTAAATTTTCATCTGCCTTTCGGAGTGCCCATGCTTCAGAGCCATATTTGACCACTGTCATCACTGTAGCTTCCAATATTCTAATCTTTATAATGTTAATAACATAATTATTATATTAATAATAATAATATTATATTATATAAATTATTATATTTTATTAATTATTATATCAATAATAATAATATTCTAATCGTTATAATGTAATCTTTATAATGCTATACATTATAACACTTATATGAGATGTTAATATTTATAGAGATAAATGTATATTATATAGTAATATTTATGGAGATAAATATATATTATATATTAATACTTATAGAGATAAATGCATATTATATACTAACATTTATTGAGATAAGTAATGTTCATATCTTTCAATTGGAGAGACAACCTTAAATTCTAAACAATGAAGCAAAATAATGTTTTCATTATATAAAGATGCAATCTGTATGTGTTAAGAATAAGTAAAACTAAACCACGAAGAAACATAATTAAACTTAAAAGAGAACAACCTTTCTATGCAATTTAAATAAAGACCAATTTAATTGTAAAAAGGACTTGGTTAATGGTTTTCTTTTTAACCAAGTTTGGTTAAAGTTTGGTTAATGGTTTGTTTTCTCCTTGCTTTTTTGTATATTTGGGCAATGTTATCTGAGATCTTACTTTTTCTTTAATTATTAATCTTTCCTTACCCATGATATTTTCCTTTTACCAATTTGGTGATTTCATTTGCAGGCACGTAAATTTCAGAGACAACAAACTCACACATATCCTACGCAATTCGCTGGGTGGCAACGCAAGAACAGCCATCATATGTGCCATATCACCCGCATCGGTTGATGAAACTCTTTCTACTTTAAGGTAAGCGAAAAAAAAGTTTCCAGAGGTGTGCTGTATCATGGTTTATTGAATTATCGCCAGTCGAAAACGAAAATATCGGATGTTCATTTTTGAAATCATACAGTAGTAATCATACGGTGGCTGAGTGGTTGGCGTGCTGGTTCGGGAATTCTGTGTCCAAGGGGCACGGGTTCAGTCCTAGTTGTGACCAGTTATTTAGTTTGGGACGGGGGTCAGTGGCGCGACTCTGTAAGCCCAGCGAAAGTTGACCCAGCTCTAATTGGGTACCTGGAGAAATCTGGGGAAGGTAAGCAGGAAGGGTGTACGAAAGCACAGGATGGTTGGCCCCCAACTCCCCATTGCACTTCCTGGCTGAAGGGCCATGAAACAGAGATCAACAACGCCGGTTTGGACCTTAAGGATCTAGTGCCGTCTTACTTACTTACAGTAGAACTTAAATTCGAATAAATGCAAGAACTTGGACATGAGTGTTCAAATGAAAAACAATCAAATAGATATTTGAGATACAGTATTACCTGGGACCCTTGTTTTCCCACTCTGCTTTTTGGGGAGAACGCAGCGATTCTGCGGATTACGAAAGATTTTTTACCAGCATTTTGCGGGAGTAACCCAGATCCGCATGCGTTGTAGTTTTCCATCACCTATGACAAGTCTTGCGAAAAACTAAAATAAATGTGCGAATTATTAAAAACAGATTATTTCTGTTAGATCTCTAACCAATTCCATTGGTTTGTTGATTATTTCGTTGTATTAATGAAAGTATAACAGCTGCAAATGTGTTTAGAGTCAAATTAAACAAGGAAAGGTAAGGGTATTTGCGATTTCTATGCATTATGCCTGCGATTTTTAGTCTTTTTGTGCTATTTTTCTATGTATTTAAGGCGTAGCTCGAATTTTGTTTTTACACGAATCGCAGCATGCGGGAACTAAGGGTAATAAACTTGAACTTACGATACCTTGGTGCTGAACTAAGACTCAACAAGCCTATGATCTGGTTTCGCAGAAATACACTAAATTAATTAGAAGAAAAAAAGAAACGAATGTATGTTCACCGACAAAATAGGCCGCGTTCATTACCATGATTTCTTAGGTTAAAATATGTTTTTAGCATTAATAGAACAATGCCAAAATTTTTTCTTGAACCTAATAATAATCTCGATTTCACATCGACGTTTTGGTTCCGATACAGTTTTTGGTATGATTTCAAGTCACGTGTCGGCTGTGTTTTGTATATCCTTTTGGTGTTTTTCGTACACTATCGGTAGTAATAACATTTTGTATCCACATTAACTAATGATTAAGCTAATTAAATAATGGTTAAACACATTAAACTAATTGTAGCATTAGGCCATCAATTATTTGGTGTTTCTGAATTTTAGGCTTAAAAGCTAATAAAAAAAACATCCAAGAGCTAGCTGCGAGTCAGGTTAAACAAAGAAACATAACCTAAAAGGTTTTTTTTTTTTTTTTTGAGGTAAATTTCTTTTTTCGTATTCAATCACTGTAAATGATTCGAATTATAATTTAGTTGTATTAAAAGTATAAGTTAAAATAGTAATGGTTGCGAGGCAGCTATTCCTTTAAGGATGAACGATTTGAAGAATATTTTAAAAAATTTTAATTTTAGACCCAGGGATTCGGAAACATCTTTTGCATCAATCAGGCTCGATCCTTCATTACCTCATTAGAGTCATTCAGCATCCAAATCGACTAACATTTTTCTCTCATATACTATCCTTTTTAATATTTTGTAAAACTCTTATAATAAGCCAAAGAAAGAAAAGAGATGGGGGAACTACTGAGAAGGGATAAGAAGGAGACTAATGTGTCCCTTACGACTAGAGCCTCTAATATCCGCAAGATGATACAATTTTCTCTCCAACACTTTTAACTAATTAACAACTTTTAGTTCACTACACTTTACAGTTGTTGTAGTGTCTGCTACAGACCACATGTATAGCATGTACTATAACCCAAGTATCATTAATGATAGTTAAATAATAATTATTATTATTTTTGTTTCAAAATACCGATTAGCTCTAAAATATAAGTAATTTGTAGTAAATGCAAACAGACTTCAATGTTGACCTATTTGGTATTATAAACATTTTGTGGTCTAAATCATACACTTTAGACTGAAGCTAATAACAAATAATTAAAGATTATAATCTATAATTAATAACATAATTGAAATATTATTAGTTTATTAATCTTTGTCCCTTCATTATGTTTTCAGTTTATTCAATATCTCACCATCTTGAGTTTTATTTGTTTGTATACTCATGTTTATGTCGTATCTTCCGTGAATTGAGCTAATAAGTTCTTGTCTATAAATACGATAGACTTGTCGATAAATCTAACCTGAAATTGAGGGCAGCCTTCAAGATGAAGCAGAAAAGAAAAATTTTCTTTAAATATAAAATAAAAACGATGAGGAGGTGTGTTAAACAGCCTAATTATGCCTTACAAAACTTTTGTAAAAAAGATGATTTTGCAAAATATTTTATTTGGTTTCTGGTAGGTTTTACCGTAGTATATGATTTACATCTCAGATTTGCCTTTTTTCCAAAAAAGCAGGCCGAAATGAAGATTCATGGAATAGAGCTATTATATTCAGAGGCTTGAAGGTTTGTATATTTGTAGTCCTATTCGTAGTCCACTGTAAAGTTTGAAGTGCTGCTTTTTTTCATAATGTTTCAGGATTTTTTCCCACCGTATAATAAGACTTAAGGATAGTAAGATTGAGACACTGACCGAAGTGAATGAATGAGTGAAGTGAGTGAAGATGTTAGCTGAATAAACGCTTCTATTGTAGATTTGCAACTGGAGCAAAAACAATCATGAACAAGCCAGTTGTCAATGAGGTCGTTAATGACAAGGCTATGTTGAAGAGATACGAAAAGAAGATCAAAGACCTTCAGCTTCAACTGGTAAGCCGTTTCAAAGAATTAAATCTATTGTATTCCATTTCTAGTTTCTATTTCTGTTTTCTCCATTATTCTATTCTACTTATCCACTTATTCCATTTCTTCTCTTTTTTGTGCTTTTTCATTTCCTCTATCCCTATTGTGCATTCATTTTGTCCCTATTGCATTCCTTAAAAATTCCATAGGAAGGAGTAAAGAGGGAAGCCTTGAAGAGATTGGGGTGAAGGGGAAGCTAACATAGGTAGCTGTGTTGGTTTCTGGGGACTTGGTGCTGCAATGGCAGAGGTGGTTTTAGGAAGATGATAGAGGGGGCACTGCCCTGGGTACAGAAACCTTTGGGGCGCTAAATTTCAGATAAAAGATTTAACGGTGAATTGAATTGAACTGTATGATTCCTCCTCTCTTCCTGCAAGGACTCAGGAGGCTTCTTATACTATGATCACTATACCACTTGGTTTATATAAGATTTATCCGATTAATATCCTTTAAAAACTTGCATATCAACTTAAGTCCATCAGCACAATCACTGTTCAAGCCTGCTCCGCTTAGTATGTCACTATTCTGTCGAATTCTGTTTTCCCTAATAAATTTTCTAATATCCTTCCTACTGTCTTCTGTTCCTTCACAATCGAATAAAAGATGTTCTACCGTTTCCTCATTTCCACAAAATGTACATCTCGGATCATCATTATAAAAACGGGCTCTATATGCCTGAGTTCCTGCATGACCTGACCTTAGTCTAAATATCACCCTGGCTTCAGATTTACATAGCGCTCCATACATTTTCTTTTCAAATCGCCTTTCTTTCTTTTGTATAATAAATTTATTTGTTGAGAACGCACGAGTGTCCTCGAGTATCCTTATTTTCAATTTCTTTATCACTTCTCCAATTTGATTAACCATCCTGGGCGTAACACTTGCAAGTGGTTGCCCGTCTTCTATGGATGCTTGTTTTGCTGCAGTGTCGGCCATTTCATTTCCACTAATGTTCGCATGTCCAGGTACCCAATCCAATGTGATAGTTACTCCTTTTTCCAGTAGTTTCTGTAATTCTTCATGGCAATAAATCACTTCGGGAGCTACTTTATTTTCTACATAAATATTCTTTATTGCCTCCAAACCACTCTTTGAATCCGAGCAAATTCTATAATTTTCACCTGGAGATGCAGAATCTATTAAGTATCTCACTGCTTTGGCTATTGCCACTAATTCTGCTTGAAACACTGTAGTTATGTCACTTAATTTGATCAATTTAACTATATTTTTGGAGGGGATTACAAAAGCAGCCCCCACTTTATTGTCCACTTTTGATGCATCTGTGAAGATATCTACAGTGTCAAGATATTGCATCTCTTTTGTCATCTTGAATGATTGATCACAATCTAGATTATCCCGCTTTTCAAATTCAGTATTGCACTGGTATGGAATGGATTCCCACTGAGGGGTTATGAACATATTGGGCACTCTCAACATTGATGTCAACTGACAATCCATTTGAAACTCTTCCATTATCTCCTTTGCCCTCACAATACCGAAATGTTTTTTCCATGAACACCACAATCTTCCCTCTTTTAGCATTCTTGATTTAATTGGGTTTGACTGGTCAGCTATCCATGTCTTCTGCAAAAACTTTAATGTTGCTATGTCTCTCCTGCTGCCTAGCTTTTCAATTCCACTCTCTGATTCCAGAAAGCTCCTTGGAGTTGTCTTTCTTGCTCCAAAAGCTGTCCTTAAAGCGTTGTATTGAATAGTTTCCAGCTCCTCTAACAACAACTTTGACGCTGCCATATAAATTATTCCTCCGTATTCTAATTTTGCTCTTATGTATTTTATATAAAATTCCATCAAAAAGTCGTGTTTTGGGCCAAAATTTGCTCCACTTAACATTTTCATAATATTTAATCTTTTGACACATGCTCTCTTTAACTGTCTTATATGACTTTTAAACGTCAGATTTCTATCAATTGTAATTCCAAGCCGTTTGAATTCATTACGATTTCAATTTGCTCACCATTTAGAAAAAGGAGAGGAGTCGCATACTTTTTCCTTCACGTGATTATCATTGCTTTTGTTTTATGGACCGAAAACTGCACACAATTTACCTTGGCCCACATTTCCACTAATTTTATTTTCTCCTGGGCCACCCTTTGCCCCTCCTCAATGCTATCACACACTATCCACATTCCATTATCATCAGCGAAAATTGCAGCTCTATCTTCTCCTGTATCCAGTGGTATATCATATTCACTTATGTTGTAATAATCAGGTCCCAATGAGGAGCCTTGTGGAACACCGCGTTTTCTCAGTACCTTTCTTTCCGAGTATACTTTGCCCACTTTTACTGTCACTTCTCGTTCTTGTAGATAATCATAAGAAAATCGTAGTAAACGTCCTCTAACATTTGCTGCAATCACTCCTTCTAATATATGTCGATGAACCATACTATCAAAAGCACTACTCACATCGAAGAAAACCACTAAACAGATTTTCTTATTTTCCAAACAATATACTGCGTCATTTACAAACATTTGTAACATTTCTGTAGTAGATCTGTTCTTTCTAAAACCACATTGAACATCTTTCAAAGTGTTAGTTTTTTCCACTTTCCATGTAAGCCCTCCTTAACCATTCTTTCATAGACTTTTCCTAAGACAGGTAGTAGAGTAATCATCCTTAAGTTTTCAATTTTTGAATTATCTTTGCCTTGTTTAGGAATCATAGTCACTACCCCATCCTTCCATTTTTTCGGAAATTTTCCATCTTCCCAGGCCTTGTTAATGATTTCTAACAATGTCTTTTTTCCATTTGTCACTTAAATGTTTGATATACTGTGGGTAAATCATGTCTAACCCTGGTGCTGTTAATGGTAACTTTTGAATCACTTTGTTTATCTCCTCTACTGTAAAATGTCTATTATAATCTATATCATTTTCTATTTTAGAGAGTCTCATTACCTTAGCAAATGTAAGTTGTTCCTCATCATTAAAATCGTCTGGTCTTCCAATCACTGACTCTACAAAATCTAATGCTTTATTCGCTTTCTCTTGTTCTTCCACTATCTCCTCTCCATTAACAATCAAGGGTGGGTTACGATTATCTTCTTTATTCCCTGAAATCAGTTTTTTCACCGTTTTAAAAACTCTACTTGCAGGTTGTCTAAAATCTAACTTCTCCAGAAATTCTCGATACGAATTTTTCTTTGCTTCCAATGTTTGGCGCCTAAGGCTGCATATTGTCTTTGACACATTAGAAAGTTTTCAAAGTTTGGGAGCTGCCTGTACCTTCTTCTTGCTTCTAATAACTGTTTCTTTGCAATTGTACATTCATTGTTCCACCAAACACTCAGTTTGCGGTGACTAGGACCTCTTTCACTTTTTGGAGCCAGTTCTTGTGCTATTTCTAGGAGTGAATTTTGAAATGTCTCTATTTTCCCATTATAAATAAATAACTTTATTCCTCACGCCTCTCAATACATAATTTCTATACAACTGACACCTTTTTAAAAGAAAAATGTTATGGCAGGGCGAAGAGCGGATCGACTGCGGCATGATTTCCATTTAAAGTCGTCCTACGTTAAAAGTCTCGAGATATGGTATGTTTATGTTTAGGCTATTGGAGAAGGCTTCAGTGATTTCATCTTTTCGATGGGAATGGTATTTCGACTTGTTCCAGAACTGTTCCAACTGGTTTGTTCCAGATCCTGATGACCCGGGGTATGAACGAATGTTGGTAAGAATTAGATCTTGCAATCTTCATCTTCACGGGCTCCAATTGCAGACTGTGCGATCTTGTGTTGCTTTGGGGAGTTATTTGAACAAGCTTGTCTTTTACGTTCCCAAAATTCTCATGAACTATCTTGAAGAGGGTTTTTAAGTCTAAGATCGTTCTTCTTGTCTCAAGTTTATGGAGAGTGAGCCTTCTTAGAGCTTCGTCATACGGAAGGTTTCTGAATCCTTGAAGTTCTTTTACAAAGTGTTTCTGGACTTGTTCTATTCTGTCAATATCCTTTTTGAGATATGGTGACCAGATGACAGTGGCGTATTCAAGCTGTGGCCAGACGTAGCTTGTGTATGCTAAGATCTTTGAGTGATTGTCAAGGTATCGTAGGGAATGACTGAGTAGCCAGAGAGTATTCGACGCTTTACGCACAACCAGGCCGATATGCTTTTCTGGTTTGAGGTCCAAGCTCAGAATTACACCTAGGTCCTTTTCACAGGTAGATTTTGTCAGGTCGATACCTTTCATTTTGTATGTGTACATCGGATTTTGGCGGCCAAGATGGACGACAGAGCATTTTGCTAAATTTGGAGAAAGTTGCCATTCTTCGAGCTTCTCTGTCAGGGCGTCCAAGTCGCTTTGGATTCGTGATGATGCACTAGCTTCTCCCAGGAGCTTCGTATCGTCTGCAAACAGGCCGAAGTCGGTTTGGGAAATGGCATTTATGCAAATGTCTATGTACATGACGAACAAGACTGGGCCGAGAACACTACCTTGTGGGACGCCACTGGTTGCATCTGTCCATGTGGATAGTGTGTCTGCAACCTTGACTGCTATTTTTCTATCATTCAAGTACGCTGAGAGCCAATTTTTTAGCTGTCCCTGGATTCCATAGACTTCAAGGCAGTGGATGAGTTTTCGCAAGGATATTCGGTCGAAGGCCTTAAGTAGATCGATTAGGATAATATCTATTGGAATCCCACGGTCAAGGGTAGACTGGATGTAGTCGTGTATCACTACTAGTTGGGAAACAGTAGAACGATTTTTACGGAAGCCATGCTGATGATCTGAGATGAGGTTGTTCAATTCGAGGTGCGAGTTTAACTTTTCCACTATGACCCTTTCCATGATTTTCAGGAAAGGTGAAGTAAGGCTGATCGGGCGATAATTCTCCGGGTCACTCCGTTTCCCTTTTCCTTTGAAAATAGGTGTTACATGGGATAGCTTCCAGGAAGTAGGAAACTTGCATTGCTCGAATGAGATTTGGAAAAGTATTGCCAGAGGTTCACATAGCTCGTCTCTCACTTCTTTCAAGATGAAGGACGGGATGCCATCAGGATTGAGTGCTTTTGACGCTTTCATGCCCTTCATTGCTCTTAGAACACTTCCTGGCGTGAAGCCAATGCTGTGGAGCTCGCTTCCTGGGTGTGAGTCTTGGAGTTGAGGTAAATAGCCATCATCAACAGTGAACGTACTGGCGAAGAATTTTACAAGAGCATTCGCCTTATCTAGGCTAGTGCTATGGACCACATCACCTCGATCTATTAGTGTTGGTAGTTTCTGTTGCTGACCTAGCTTGCGTTTGCACAGGTTGTAGAAATCGCTTTTTGTTCTTATTTTCTGGAATTCTTCTCGTTCGCAATCTTTGTTGTAGTTTCTGATAGCTTTTCTACATTTTGAGCTGAGTTTCTGAAGCTTGGCGAGTCTACTTATGCTTCCAGAGGCTTTGTAATCCCTATATGACTTCCTCCGGTCCCTGATGAGCTTTCTTATGTGCTTGGGAAGGAATATCCCTTTTCCAATGTGTTTTTTGTTCCTGAATGGTTTGGTTTGAGTAACGGCTCGGTGAAGTATGCCATAGAAAACTTCCCAGGCTTTGGCGATTGGTAGGTTATACACAAGGTTGTCCCAATCGGTATGCTCTAGTATTATTTTGAGTTTTGTTATGTCTGTTTTATGGAAGTTTAATTTAAAAGTGGGTCCATCATCCTGTGTACGAATTTTGAGTTGTTCAGCACGGACTTGGCAGTGGACAGCATGTTCGTGGTCGCTTGTAACGGGGTTAACGACTGTTTTTGTAACGAGTAGGTCTACCATGGGCGTGTTGAATACAACTTCCAAAGTATTGGTTTGACGCGTAGGCTCGAGGACACTCTGCGCTAGGTTCAACTCGCTAGTGAGGTCAAGATAGTGTATTAGTTGATCTTTTGAGTTCTGGCTTCTCATCCTGAAGGAATGATTTTTCCAATCCATTTCAGGTATGTTTAGGTCTCCGCATATCACTACGGATTTAAATTTGTTACAGATCTTCTCCAGGTAGGCAGAAAATTCACGATCTGCTGTCAGTCCCTCTCTCGGCTTCTTATAAGTTGCTGTTGACCGGTACACGGCTAGAATTGCCAGGCGAGAACCATCGTTAGAAGTTGGCATAACACAAGTTATGGCGTCTATTGTCTTATTAGAGAAACTACTGTGCTCGTATATGTGTAAGTTTTCCCTTGAAAGTATCGCCACTCCACTTCCCTGTGGTTTTGCCGTGTTATCCTTCCTAAAAACTTCATATTCTGGTATTCCAAATCTAGTCGATAGTATTTTTTCATGAAACCAAGTTTCAGAAATGCATATTACATCGTATCGAGAGTTTTCGTAGAGGAATGCTTGAAGCTCGCCGAACTTTCCAACCATACTGTGTGCGTTAAAAACTAGTAAGTTTATCTCTTTTGGCTGTTCGGCTATTGTCTCACATTCGCATTACGCAGTTTGGGAGCAATGGCTCCCACCAGAAGACTGTGCTGCTCTTTCATCTTTGTTTCTCCTGAATTCCGCTCGTTTCTGAATCTGCGTGCGTGTCAAATCAGGGTTAATGTATATGTTTTTTTGTATTTCATCATCGCTGGATGTCCTGAGTACTGGAGCTCCCTTCACTATTTGTTGGCGCTTTTTAAGGCTATTTGGGCTGTTGCGTTTTAGTTTGACCAGCAGTAGTTTCGGTTTTCTTCCAAGGGGAGCTTTACCGATACGAACTGACATCTTCACAACAGTTCACTCGTGACTGAACGTCTGTCTCTTGTAATTTATTCTTAAAAGCTTCCCAATTGATCTTCTTTAAATTAACTTTACTAGATTCTTCATAATTTGCGTATATACTATTATCTTGAGAAATCTCTACCAAAATGGGAAAATGATCACTATACAGGTTAGATTCCTTATCACTTGTTATTGATACTTTTGATGCTAATGAGGCTGACCCTATGGTCACTAATCTTCCTGTTCTGCTATTAATTCTAGTTGGTAAATCCTTTGGGGTAAGCAGGCAGATATCTGAGTTTTTCATTAAAAATTCATAGGTTGTTTTTCCATTTCTATTATCATTTCCACATCCACACCAAAGACCGTTGTGTGCATTTAAATCTCCTATAATCAATACTTTCTCCCCTCCAGGCACTGTATCTATAATTTTTTCTAGACCACGATCACTTAAGAGTAGGTTACCGTCTGGTATATAAATATTGAATATATTCAGCTTTACTCTATTTTTAAGATATAGTTTACATCCAACAACTTCCATTTGGTAATCCTCCTGCATTGACAAATAAATTGGGGTATAATTGATTTCCTTATTAATTCCAATAATCACTCCACCTCTCTCTTTATTCCATCTATCTAATCTCACTATTTTATAATCTCTGAATGATGGATTTATATATGGTTTCAGATAAGTCTCTTGAATGCAAAAAACGTCTATATTATTCTTAATGCAATAGTCTTTAACCAATGATCTTGCATTCCAAGACATAATTGTTATGTTTGATTTAACAGTCATTTATTTATGCACTGATTCAAAATATGGCTGCTATTCATTTGCATGATTCCCAAACTTTCAATAAAACTACAGAGTTTATCGACTTTTTCTCTGATAGGCAGGTTCTCTATGCTTAAAATTTCTGGTGACAACACTAGACCAGTCACAATCTTATTTATAGTATTACTCACTATTCTTTACTGCATCTGACTATTTTCATTATCCCTAAAAGGCACGTTGATTTTTGCTTGTTCTTTATGTGCTTGTTTGTTAGTCACTTCAGCATATGACCTATAAACTATTTCTGCTCTTCTAAAACTCATTCGATGTCTTTCTGCAACTTTTAGAATCTCAGTATTCCTTTGCCATTGAAGTTGATGGATGGTTACCATTACAATTGATGCATTTGTATAGTGATGTTTTATTTTGTAGATTGTTGTTCTTCATTTGACACAGTCCAGATGCATGCTTTCCAGCACATCGTAGGCAAATTTCTTCTTTTGCTGGGCAATATTTCTTTACATGTCCATATCTTTGGCACTTATGACATTGTAGCAATTGTCTCTTATATTCATGCACAATCTGCCTCCTCCCCCCCATCCAGACCACTGGAGGAAGGAAATTATTTTCAAATGTTATCAATATTGCTAGACTGTCTTCCATTTTTCTAGTCTCTCTGTTAAATCTTTTTTGCCTTTTGGCCCCAATTATTGTAATTGGGCTATCTAAACTATCTAAAACATCATCCTCTGAAACATCAAGGGGTATTCCCTTGATTATCCCTCTTACTGTCTCACCTCTTCTTTTGGCTTCTATTGCCAAACCACACATTTGACTTTGCTTCAAAATTTTCTCAGCTGCCACCTCATTTTTTACAAAAATAACCATTTTCCTTCTTTGGGCAAAAACTTCAAACTCAAACTTGTTTTCTTTTAATATTTCTTTCATGCACTTTGAAAGTCTGAAATCTTTTTGATTCCTCTTCCTCCTTTACTTCAATGACCATTCCAATCTTGAAAAGTTCTTCTTCTGGTATATCAAATTCTTTATTAATATTTAATTTGGTTGACACCCACTGTCTCTGGTTTGGCTCCATATTTATCCCTTTCTTTCCATCTTTTGGAACCTGGGATGAGAGTCCATCCTTATTCACTACACTATACTTTTTCGATTGAGGTTGTTGACACTCAGTATCTGTAGCTCTTCTTTTTGTAGCTTATTTATTGTCTATTTCAGTGTTCACACCTTCTACAACATAAGGGTTAACACAATCAAACATGTCTATTTCCTGTTCACTATATGCTTCTCTGCTTCTTGGTAAGGGTGGGTACTCCTGATCAAGTAGTGGGCTGTATCGATTTTGCGTGGGTACCATTGGTACATAAGATGATACATTAGGCAAGCACATGTTATTAGGGCTATTAGAAGGTTGGATTGGTATAAACATTTGCCCGTACTGGTTAATTACAGGCACTGTTGTTAGTCCTTGCATATTTTGGTAGCCATAGGGGATTTTGACTGGAGCCCCTGATGGCTCCATTATTGGTCACTTTCCTCTTCTTGAAAAATATATTATTTAAGTATTTCCAAATTAACAATATTTAATCTCCTTCCACACTAAAACTCTAGTCCCTCCTTTTCAACTTTGTGACGATTGAATTGGATAACTTTAAAGTCTTTAAAATTCACATTCAATAATTTGCCTTTCGTCTTTTCTTCCCCAAAGATTTAACGGTTATAACCTTTTTGTAATTTTTCAAATTTTATTAAAATAGAGGGCGCAGTTGGCAGTAAAGATAAGCAAATTCAATCCAAAATTCTCATTTTTTTTTCAATATCTTCATCACCATTCCTAACGAGACAATTAGTAATTTTGAAGAGGCTATAGTAAGGAAAGTCAGATTTGATATATATATATATATATATATATATATATATATATATATATATATATATATATATATATATATATATATATATATATATATATATATTCTGTAATTGTTTAGTTCATTCAGGTTTTTTGCATTGTGTTAATATTTGTGATTTGGTAAAATTTATAATATTTAGTTTACCTATTGTTGCTAAAGGGAGGGATATATTAACAGGATAAGCTTGTTTTTGGTTTTACTTGGTTGTTTTACATTTGCTGTTTTTTTTTCATAGGCATGTATTTTGGGGGTGATACCTGACGCGGGGATGCCATGGATATTCTGTGGTAGCCACAACACTGTGCTGGGTAGAGAATTTAGAGTGGCGAAACCCTATATAGGCCAGTGTATTCTCCTGATGAGCCCTTATGTTGGGTGTTGCCTCTGAATTATTTTTTCTATTGTTTGGTAAATGACGACTTATACTTATTGACGACATGACTGCCTGTCCATGGATTATTCTTTATGGTTGATTGTGTGTGGCTATGCTGTTTGACCTATGTGATTGTATGGATGAGTAGGGTTAAGGCCTCGTTCAAGTGCTGGTCTATATTAATCACTAATTTAGGAAAACAGTCTTCCTTTTCTCCTTCTGTCTCTTTTTTTTTTTTTTTTTTTTTTGTGCTGTAGCATTGGTGATTTCTCTTTTCATTATAAATTGTAGACAAATGAAAATTTCGTTAATGAATAAAAATTTTGTGAAAATTTGGCCTGATAGTTTTTGGGATGCAGGGGAGGGACTTCTGCCGTGGGCATTTGATTTGGGTGCAAGAGAGGCCAGAACCCCCACAGTGCAGTGCCTTTTTAATAGTATTAGTACCCACCATTTCTCTTTAAGTTGAGGGTGGTTAAGCATTGATACCTACGTTTTGAAAGTCTTATGATATTTTATGGTAATTTGGTAATTTAGGTAAATATTTGGCACTTTTGCCTGAATATTGTTGACCAGAACTTGTATTGAGAAAAAAAATGTAAGCGAGAGAAAAATAAAGAACAATAGCAAATCCAACATAATTTTCAAGACTACATTGCCCGTGCATGACAAAAAAAGAAGTCGGAGGAAAACGAGTTAGTAAAAAAAAGGCCGAAAATGCAAATATTTCGGCCGAAACCTCCACTCAGCCGTCCTTAGTGCAAACTAAGAAACGAAGCTCAAAAGAACATAGTGAAGAATCACCTCACTTGAGCGGTTATAAAGTGACTAAATAAACCAAATGAACGTAAATAAAAGAAAAAACTAGAATAAAATGAAAAACTAAATAACTAGAATACAAGACTAAAACTAAGTAGAATAAAACTAAACAAAAAACTAGAATAAAATGAAAGACTAAATAACTAAACAAAAGACTAAATAAATAAATAAACTAAAACTATAATAAAATGAAAAACTACATAACAAAAATTGAAGACTAAAACTAGGTAAGATAAAAACTAGAATAAAATGAAAGACTAAATAACTCAATAAAAGACTAAATAAATAAAAGAACTAAAACTATAATAAAATTAAAAACTACATAACAAAAATTAAAGACTAAGACTAAGTAAAATAAGAACTAAATAAAAACTTGAAGAAAAGGAAAGACTAAATTACTAAGCAAAAGACTAAATGTACAAAAAACTATAATAAAATGAAATAATTAAATAAAAGACTAAATAAACAAAAAAAAAATACAAAATAAGAAACTAGAATAAAATTAAAAACTAAATAACTAAATAAAAGACTAAAAAAAAAAAGATTAAAATGAAAGGCTAAAAAACTGAAATAGAAGACTAAACTAAGTACAATAAAAATTAAATAAAAAAAAAACTAGAATAAAATGAAAGACTAAAAAACTGAAATAGAAGACCAAATAAACCAAAAAACTAAATAAAAGACTAAATAAACAAAACAAAAAGTTAAGAAACTAAAATGAAATGCAAGACTAAATAATTAAATAAAAGACTAAAACTAACTACAATAAAACCATAATAAAACGAAAGACTAAATAATTAAATGAAAAACTAAAACTAACTGAAATAAAAACTAAATGAAAAGACTAAGAGACCTTGAATGGCAGGTCAGATTTTCATTTGAGAATTTCTTCCTATAAAGCTTTTCTAACAGCTAATTTATTTCCTGTATTTGAAGCATCTGAGTTTTCACTAGGTTGCGAAGTATGATTTACTACAAAGTACGAAATGTCGGAACTAATCAGAACAATTTAAATGAGGCTAAGATAAACGCTGAACGAACAAAATCTCTCTCAAGGACCTAATAGTTTCTAATTATCAATTCTCATAAAATGATATAGTTAAAGAAGCGAAAATCAGTAAAATATTTTTTTCTGATGAGAAGTTCGAATTGTTTGCCGCGTTGTGGCAGAAAAATTGCACTAGTAATAACCGGAATTAGCGTAAGTATATTAACTTCACATCTTAAGTTCTTTTAATGTCCTTCATATTTCTAAAATCCGTATATATTTCATATAAGATAATGCTTCGTAGATACTTGAATGTTTTTTTTATAACTTCTAAAATGTGCCAAGGATAATATACACCATAGGCCCTTAGTAGGACGATTTTCAGATTTTTTTTTCTGGAACGCTTAAGAGAGATGCGAAATTAAACCTACATTTACTGCTCTATTTTTAGCCAAAACTCATGATGACTTCTACAGTTTTTTGCCTAAATTTGAAAAAGACCTTTTTATAAGGTTGGTCGTCTATATTTTTAAAACCTAAAAACTCACAAAACATAATTGTAAACAAAAAGCAACGTGTTTCTGATGAAAGTAAGTTCATTCCAAGAATTAAGACTCGGCTAATTCTTTAATAACTAATAATTTCATTCTTAGTTTTGCACTAAGGATTTTTGGGCTACCAGCACCCAAAACTCCTTGGAGGGAAAGAGGGATTTGTGCTTAACTAGAAATGTCATAAGTGGCTGGAAAATTGTCAACTCTTTTATCAAGTTTTTATTTTAACTCTCAATTGTCTAGAACTTGGACAACTTGAAATAAAAGGCCATTCAAAGGAAAAACTAGCGAATGAAATAAGTTCAAATTCAAAAACATAATGATATTCAAAAACAACCGAGTCATTTGGAAACGTAAGAGAAAAGAAGGAAACTTTCGAAAAGGTATAGAAGGACAAGAATCAAAAGTCGCAACCCCTTCCTAACTATTCTATTTACCTGGCTAGGACTCACTAACATGTACTAGAATCAAAACCCAATGTGAGAGGTAATAAATTGTTTAGAATGTGTTCAATCGTTTTAGGATGGAAGAGGGCCACTCACCCCAAGTAGTGTCCTAAAGTTGGAATTATCTAGGCCTCTAGGGTATCCAAATACGAAGCTGGTGTACGCGAAAAAGAAGGATAAAAAATAGATATGACTTAAACAAACTGTGTTCCTTTTACACATGGCACTTTAAGTTTTGTTTACTTTTCCGTGGCGTTTATCTTAAGACAAATTTAAAATTTAATAGTATAATTAAAAGTATATATCTGAATCAATTGTCACATATGTATTTACTAGAACGATTCTTTTTCCCGGTGAGTTGATCAATACATAGTTTTTTTTTTAATAGTATGGACGATAAACAAAATATAAATATATCAAAATATATGTGTATATGTTGTTCTTAGTAAATTACAAACGTCACAGGCCCTTAGGAGACTTCAATTACTATTGGTATTGCTTATATTATTATTCAACTCCCACTTTTAGTAGTTTCTATTTTGACTAAGTATGGCTTTATTAATAATTTTGGATTTCACTTAGTTTCAGGATTCGTTTATCCATTCTTAGTAATTTCTGTTTGTTTAATTCTTACTTATTATATTACTATTACTGCTCCTTTCAGGTTTTAATTGTGCTCTTAAGTGTTTTTTAAAATAAAAATTTGGAAAGTGTTTTTGGTTCAATGTCTATCAATAGTTAACTGGAAAAAGAGCGGTAACTTGGGTGGTTAGAATGACCCTTTCACATGTAGTGAAATAATGTGTCATAGACATTTTAAGTTTGCCAGTTCATGACAAAGAATTTCGAACAAGGAAAACAAAGTCTTAAAAATGCATTGTAATTTAGCTAATTTGTTCTTTCTTTAGATCTGTTATTTGTATGTATTCTTCGTAAGTAATCAATTTTCTTAAAAATTTTTATCTAGACATTTCGACAAGTTTTTAGATTTTTTTCGTTTATGCTAAAATTGCTAAGTTGTATATAAACACGTGAATGTTTCCTTAATTGGCTTCGAATTTTCTTCAGCCCTGCATTTTGGATTGTATTTGAGAAATACCTCACTTGTTTGGGAGGCCTAAAACTTCTCTCTTAGAATTTATGGGTGCATTACTATAGGAAACGGTGATGGGTTGGTAAGGGGTTGGATCCAAATCTGTACGGATGAGGAGCGAGAGGAGGTACATTCCTGGGCTTTGTCTGGGATTTGGACAAACTACACACAATGTCCTGCAACTTTTAGAATTAATGGGTACGTTAATTGTAAGAAACAATGAAGGGAGACGAATCCAAACAATCCAGATATTTAAAAGGGGGACCAAATATTAGTATGGGTAGCTGTGAAAATGCCGCAATATCTACAAAATATTGTAAATGATGGAAATGGGCCAAATTGAAAATAATAAGGACCACCATAAACATTTTTAGAAGAAGAGCCTTTAAATTCTCCCATTATAATTTTCTTATCTCACTGAGCTTTAAATTAAATTTCATCTTCATTTTGCTTTTGGGTCAATTTTGTCGCACGAAAGGAATTTATAATTTTATAAACAATTATCTAGCTGTTCATATTCTGAGAAGGAGGCCTAAGCCCAAACTATATCCCCTCCCCACTGGGTCAGGTTTGGATATAGACCTTTGAATGTGCTAATCCTTAACTGTTTGGATCATTCATGTTCCTTATGTATTTCTTCTCTTTTATAGCAAAGTGGTTCAAATTTAAACCAATCGACAGTCATGTTAGATGTCTCTGCCCTTATCGAAGAAAAAGATAGAATGATTCGTGAGCTTAAAGAAAAGCTCATCGTGTCCACTCATGATCCAACACCAAAAGGCTGGAATGCTACCGAGGTATTATATATATATATATATATATATATATATATATATATATATATATATATATATATATATATATATATATATGTATATATATATATATTTATTTATTTATATATATATATATATTTATTTTTGGTATAATTTTATGCATACAGAAAATTGATATGTAAAGTTTTATGTGTAATTTGATGTATGAAATTATAGAGAAAAGCTTTGTAGCAAAAAGCTCGGAGAAAAACTCGTCACAGAAAACTTGTCATTTAGATTTTCACAGAACACTTGTTCAAAAATAAAATCTCGAAAAAATCAATTCTAGTGAGGATTTGAAGAACTGTCCTAAATATTCTACCAATATTCTCTAATTAGATTTTGCCAGACGAGCAAGAATTTACCACACGAGAAATATTGTACCATATTTACATATTAGTAAAAATATTAGTAAAGTAAGTACGATACTTAAAAAGAACTTTTTAAATGTCAAAGTCTTTTTGGCAAAAGAGGGAAAAGAAGATCTGTTTAATACAAAGGATTACATCATATTTGGCATCATAAGTGTTTAACTCGCGTTCCATTGTTGCTAAAGGAATTTTAGTAATTTTAGTAGAAGCTAGTAAAAACAGTAGTACAATACTAGTCTTTTACAAATCAACTTCTAAAAATTAACTAGAAGCACTTCAAAATCAAAGTCTACTAATGTGTGCTGCAAACACTGACAGCACAAAGAAAAAATGAATAGAAGGGATAAAGTGAAATAATGTTTTTAAGAATTTCAAAATAACTTGTTGCTAAATGTTTCTTTGTAGTGCACCCCAAAGTCTTTTTGCCAAAAGAGGGAAAGGAGGATCTGTTTAATACAAAGGATTTTATCATATCTGACATCATAAGTGTTTAACTCGCGTTCCATTGTTACAAAAGGGATTTTTAGTAATTTTAGTAGAAGCTAGTAAAAACAGTAGTACAATACTAGTCTTTTACAAATCAACTTCTAAAAATTAACTAGAAGCACTTCAAAGTCAAAATCTACTAGTGTGGGCTGCAAACACTGACAGCATAAAGAAGAAAAGTGAATGGAATAGATAAAACGAAATAATGTTTTTAAGAATTTCAAAATAACTTGTTGCTAAATGTCTCTTTGTAGTGCACCTCAAAGTCTTTTTGCCAAAAGAGGGAAAGGAGGATCTGTGTAATACAAAAGATTACACCATATTTGACATCGTAAGTGTTTAACTCGCGTTCCATTGTTGCAAAAGGGATTTTAGTTATTTTAGTAGAAGCTAGTAAAAACAGTAGTACAATACTAGTCTTTTACAAATCAACTTCTAAAAATTAACTAGAAGCACTTCAAAATCATAAGTCTACTAATATATGCTGCAAACACTGACAGCACAAAGAAAAAAAAAATGAATAGAGGGGATAAAGTGAAATAATGTTTTTAAGAATTTCAAAATAAATTTTTACTAAATGTTTTTTTTGTAGACACCCCAAAGTCTTATTGCCAAAAGAAGGAAAGGAGGATCTGTTTAATACAAAGGATTACATCATATTTGACATCATAAGTGTTAGCTCGCGTTCCATTGCTGCAAAGGGATTTTAGTTATTTTAGTAGAACACTGACAGCACAAAGAAAAAAAAATGAATAGAAGGGATAAAGTGAAATAATGTTTTTAAGAATTTCAAAATAACTTGTTGCTAAATGTCTCTTTATAGTGCACTCCAAAGTCTTTTTTCCAAAAGAGGGAAAGAGACTTACCATTCAAACATATGCAAATATTAATTAAAAAAAAATCATGGCTGATTGAAATTTATTATGTGTAAATTTATATACATAACATTTTATGTATCATTTGTTTGATTAACTACCCCTCTAAGCTGAAGTGGCGGGAATATGGATGTAGACTTATCCGTAACTATTTTGCACCCGATGACATTTATGGGCGGCAATACTTATTTGTTGTTTTTTTGGACCAATGAAATAAAAGAAGATAGTTTTTTGAATGAAGTTAGGAGCAGCATTAGAACTTAAAACGAACAGAAGTTATTATGTATATGAGGGTGGTTGCCACCTCCAAAACCCCTACTCTTTAACCTAAAATTTAGCTTTTGTCTAAATTCTTTGAGAATAACTGCTCTTAACACTATAATATCAATAGAATAAGAATTAAGATCACGGAAACTTTTGCTTAAATTGTAGTGGGGTTCAGGGAGAGGAAACCCCTTTCGTACAAAGAATAATTTCTATTCGTCTTAATTTCCCCTCTTTTTTGAAAGTAAGGCAAATTTTCTCAGTCTCGTAGCCTTGATGCGTAACTTTAATCGTGATAAATTTCATGTATTCAATTGATACATATATCTATTGCTGTCTAAGCTCCTTTCCTCAGTGTTTGGGGTACTACTAGCCCTGGTCGCTCCTTGCTTACAGTTCGTTACCACGAACTGTTTTGATCATCCAGCAATCTCAGCATGACCATTTTTAAACTTCTTCTAAGCCTAACCTAAGAGAAAATACAAGGAAATACAAACAAAAGACAAATTAAAGCTAAAAGTTCAAATAATACTTTCGGATTTATATATAAATAAGATTTGTATATGCGTATTTTTGGATTTTTCTGTATATTGGAAGCAGTGCAGACAGATAAACACAGACACATTCTCAAGCATATATATATATATATATATATATATATATATATATATATATATATATATATATATATATATATATATATATATATATATATATATATATATATATATATATCATAAGAAGTGCATGGTAAATTATATTTTCTAATTTTTTTAATCGATCTATGATGTTTTTATAGGGGAAGGTTCGAGACCCCCCCCCCGTCCAGAATGATAAACAATTTCTCGAAATGCAGGAGAAATTTCTGGCCAATCCTACCTCTCTCCCCTAGTCACAATTCATGTCACCTTTAGTTATTTAAATTTCGGAATATCGCCCTTGTTTTGCAGTTGGAACGAGCAAATCGACGAAAAACCTGGTGTCCATCTTCTTCTAAGAATTTGAAGAGATTATCATTTGAGCTTCCACGAGCGGATCGAAGTTTGAACATTCAAACACCCACCTCTCTACATGAAGAATGTAAGTGTTTATGTGTTTGTATTTTTGCTGTTAAAGCTCATTTACGCTATCGTATTTTTTCCTTCGATGTAGTTTTTGCTTCAGCAGATTATCGAAGATTGTCCTTTTTGGCCAATCGTCTGGGGCTAAACGGATAGCGGGACGTTCGCTGTTGGAGTGGGAGGATATCATACAGATTTAAGGGGATGGGAACTTCCCGGGAGGGTATAAAGAGGGAGGCTTTAAATAGATTAGAATGGGGAGGAGCGTGCGTAGCTTTGTTGACCTCAGGTGGCTTGGTGCTGCAGTGAGTTCTTAGTAGTAGTAGTAGTTTTTACTCAGTATTTTGGTACGTTTTAGGAATATTATGTTTCAAAAGAATAGCTTGATGAATTTTGTAAAAACCTATGATATAACGAGAAAATGTAGGGATCACCATATGATATAACGAGAAGACGTAGACAATGAATAAAAACGTGGTAGATCACAACCAGTGAAAAAGGAGGAAAAGTAATAGTAAAAGTCAAGCAACGGTGAAAAGCCAAATGAAAGAAAAACCGGATGTTGAATGGCTCACCAGACGTATTCAGTTGCCTTTTCTCCAGCTTTTTTTTAAGGTTTGTCTTTTTGTATTGTCCTGTTAACTTTCCCCTATAGTCTTTTATTCTTTTTCTTGGTCTTATGATGGTTATGCGAGATCCCAGCCGGATTAATTGCAGTTTCTTTTTTTCATTAGCTATGATTAGCACCATTTTTCTTCCTTGTTCTACATTTTCTCTGGTGTCATTCTTAGCCAATGTGATCTTATTAACTGCTTAGATCTTTATATTTTCTTTTCTATCTTTCTTTAGTATTATTTTCTGGTAAGTTTGCTAATAAATTTGCTTTGTTCCCTTAAATAGTTCTTATACAAAATTTGTTTTTCAGATTACTTTTAATCAGCTCGTAAGAATTGTTCTTTATGAACCTACAGTATTTTTGTGGCATTTGGCTCAAAGGAATTCAGTATTCTTTCCGAAATTAATAAAAAAAAGAATTTCATAAAAAGAATAAAAGAATACTCATTAAAAACAATCTTTGTCTATGTAGGTCTTTAGCAGTTTTGCTAGGCAAAATTTATCTTCTCCTTTAGTGCAAGTTTGTGCTGTTATACACTTTAATTCTGGCTTGGGTTTAGGTTTTACTCACACTGGAATTTAGCCAGCGCCAGTTTGAGCCGATCAGAATTTTTCATAGACGTTTCAGCCCATCAGAAATCTAATTGGCTCAAATTAGCGCTAGCTAAATCTCGGCAAAATCTCTTCGAGAATAGACTTAGGTACTATCTAGTGCTACCTAGTTATATTTGTTAGTTTTTGTGATATTTGCAAGTCACAGCACGCGCACTCGATAATCCAGCCTTAGAGAGTTGAATTATGATCTTATATTTGCATGTTTTTTCCCCTTTTTATGGCACTTGGTATTAACCAAGTGACATATAGCAATCGCAAATTCTGTCGGTCTGTCGGTCCCGGTTTTGCTACTTTAAGCACTTCCAGGTAAGCTAGGACGATGAAATTTGGCAAGCGTATCAGGGACCGGACGAGATTAAATTAGAAATAGTTGTGTTCCCGATTTGACCATGTGGGGGGGGGGCCGTTAATTCGGAAAAAAATAGAAAAATTGAAGTATTTTGAACTTACGAATGGGTAATCGGATCTCAATGAAATTTGATATTTAGAAGGATATCGTGTCTCAGAGCTCTTATTTTAAATCCCGAACAGATCTGGTGACATTGGGGGGGGGGAGTTGGGAGGGGAAACCTAAAACTTGGAAGGCACTTATAGTGGAGGGATCGGGATGAAACTTGGTGGGAAAAATAAGCACAAGTCTTAGATACATGATTGACATAACCGGAACGGATCCGCTCTCTTTGGGGTAGTTGGGGGGGGGGTAATTCTGAAAAATTTGAAAAAATGAGGTATTTTTAACTTACGAACGGGTGGATCTTAATGAAATTTGATATTTAGAAGGATATCGTGTCTCAGAGCTCTTATTTTAAATCCCGACCAGATCGGGTGACACTAGGGGGGAGTTGGGAGGGGGAAACCTAAAACTTGGAAAACACTTAGAGTGGAGAGATCGGGATGAAACTTGGAGGGAAAAATAAGCACAAGTCCTAGATACATGATTGACATAACCGGAACGGATCCGCTCTCTTTGGGGTTAGTGGGGGGTTGGGTTAATTCTGAAAAATTAGAAAAAATTACGTATTTTTAACTTACGAACGGGTGATCGGATCTCAAAGAAATTTGATATTTAGAAGGATATAGTGTCTCAGAGCTCTTATTTTAAATCCTAAACAGATCTGGTGACACTGGGGGGGGGGGCTGGGAGGGGGAAACCTAAAACTTGGAAAACACCTAGAGTGGAGGGATCGGGATGAAACTTGGTGGGAAAAATATGCACAAGTCCTAGATAAATGATTGACATAACCGTAACGGATCCGCTCTCTTGGGGTAGTTGGAGGTGGGGGGGGGGTTAGTTCTGAAGAATTAAAAAAATGAAGTATTTTTAACTTGCGAATGGGTTATCGGATCTCAATGATATTTGATATTTAGAAGGATATCGTGTCTCAGAGCTCTTATTTTAAATCCCGACCTGATCTGGTGACATGGGGGGAGAAGTTGGGAGGGGGAAACCTAAAACTTGGAAAACACTTAGAGTGGAGAGATCGGGGTAAAACTTGGTGGGAAAAATAAGCACAAGTCCTAGATACGTGATTGACATAAACGGAACGGATTCAATTTTGAAAATTGAGGTATTGGTAACTTACGAAAGGGTGACCAGATGCTAATGAAATTTGATATTTAGAAAGGCCTTGCGCTTTAAAGTTCTAATTTTAAAGTCTGACCAGATCCTGTTACTTTGGTGGGAGTTGGAGGGGGAAACCGGAATTCTTGGAAAACGTGAAAATTGGGGTATTTTTATTTTACGAATATGTGATCGGATCTTAATGAAATTTGATATATAGAAGGAATTCATGTCTCAGAGCTCTTATTTAAAATCCTGACCAGATCTTTTGACATTGGGGGGAGTTGGAGGGGGAAATCTTGGAAAACACTTGGAGTGGAGGAATCGGGATGAAGCTTGGTGGATAGAATAAGTAAATGTCCGTGATACGTTATTGACGGAACCGTACTGGATTCGCTCTCTTTGGTTGAGCGGGGGGGGGGGGGGAGGTGTTCAGTGATGATGCGAGTTTGGTGCTTTTGGACGCGCTAGGACGATGAAAATGGGTAGGCGTGTCAGGGAGCTGCACAAATTGACTTGATAAAGTCATTTTCCCAGATTCGACCATCTGAGGGGCTAAAGGGAGAGGAAAAATTAGAAAAAATTAGGTATTTATAACATACGAGTGGGTGATCGGATCTTAATGAATTTCGATATTTAGAAGGACATTGTGACTCAGAGCTCTTATTTTAAATCCTGACCGGCATTAAGCCTCTTATTTTCCTTTTAAATCAATCTATTGATTTATAAAATTTTGCTAGAGCTCATACCATATGATCTCTTGGCTCTTAGCTCTTCTTGCCTCGTCACAAGTGCCATAATAGCTCTTAGCTCTTGTTTTAAAGAGAAGCTTGATCACACCCTGGGATCTTTTTAAGAGTCGGGAAAATTTATTCGATTTTGATCCTTCGAAAGAGCTCCGACGTTAACGGTTCCTTACTCTCATTTATCAGACCATCGTTGTAACAAAGCAACGTGTGTTGATACCTTGAAAGCTGAACGTATAAAAATGAGACTTGTCAAATCCTAGTTTGTAACTGACAAGCTTTAAACATAGCCGAATTGATACGATTTTATACCTTCACACGGCCACAACATGCCAATTTCGAGTTACGGAACTTTCTCATTGTTTCCTGTATTTTTAATATAATTTTTTTATTTTGTATAACTAATAAGTAGAGTGAAAAGTGGATGAACCCTTGAAAATTTCGTAGTAAAGGGGGTAAGTAAATGTTCAGCAAGGTCAATCTCCAGACACAAGCCTATGGTTTTGCAGACACACAATGTAACAAGATAAGCCTCCAGAGAGAATATCTTCAACGTCATATATATTAAACTAGCAATAATTGTATACATGTAAATACGCATATTTATTTTTTTTTCTCGAAAGTTGGCACTTTCATTCTTTCAAAAATTTATATACTACCATTTTCGGTGTGAAAAAAACAATCTGGATAGGTCATGAATTGGTCGTTTGAAAGTCTTCAGGATCAGCAGGAGGAGTTTCGAAGCGCAAATTTTTTGCTGGCACACCAGTTGATTCTGTCAGAAAGATATTCTTGCATTGATAGCTGTTAAATTATTCTAAGATCCTTAATTACTTCGCATTAAATTTGAAAAAAAAAACAATTATAATTTGCATACCAGGGGACAGATCTTTGCCCAGTGATTATTGTTTGTTTAATAAGATTGTTCGTAATAAGCGAATTCTTCGATTTTTGGGGTAAAAAAACGATCTAATTAAATCATGACTTTGGGGAAGTTCGTTTAGGACCTTCATTAATTTTGAAAAAAAAATCGCATGAATGGTGTTACAAGTACTGAGTTGTCTAATACAAAAAGATGTCTCTAAATGAGAAATCTCAGATAATTGGTTACAAGTACACCAATGGATTTATATCCCAATTATAAGACATCCCAATGGATGTCTTATACCCCAGTATTGAGACTGGGTAAAGAGATAAAATAAAACTGCCCCTTTTCACCGAGTGAAGCTTGATTCCCTCGTACTAATCTACAGCAATAATTGTTCTAATAGATTACTACGAATAACCAGACTGTCCTCACCGAAATTCAGTGGAACTTAACTTACGCCTTTTAGGTTCAAGAGAAATAGTTAAATGAAATATGTTTACAGATAGTTTATTTAGTGCTTTTTTGTAAGTGTTTTTCCTTGTTGAAGTTGCTTTTTGTTTCCTTCTTTTTTTCTCTTGTATGCTCCATTTTGACACCATTGTGTGTTTTGGGTTAATAAAGTTTAATTCATTAATTCATATACATGACAGGTCTGTTTGATACGTTCTTTTTTAAAGCATTTGATAGTCGGCAGTTCCAATTGGAGTGCTTACTAGAAGAAGACGAAGATAAGTCACAGATTCTGACACCTGAGGATATGCAGGATAGGGGACGACATAGTTACAACAAAGATATGGGGAAAATGGACATGTCAGTTCAAACAAGTTTTACCGAAAATCCAACAGATACTCCTAGGTATTTTTCCAATATGTTATTTTTTATGGTTAAAATAGATATCCTCTGTAAAAATTATTTTTTATTACTAAGTTTTTCATGAGTAAATTGTAATTTTAGCGTGAGCTAATATGTGGTGTAAGACTATTTGCTAGCGTGTCTGTTGCCAGGGCAGTCGAGATACCTCTCATTCCAGGCAATCTAATGGTCCTATGTCAATTTTAAATTCTTTGTCAACATGCATGAGACTCTAGGGGGGTGTGCCTTGCTAAAAGCTAACAAACAAGTATTGGTCCAATAAGAGAGGCATACTTACTCCAGCCCTTTACCCGTGCCGTTTAACCAAACACTTGGAGAACTATGAATTCTATGACTATTTTAGCTCTAAGACTTTCTACCTTGGTTCTTCTGCCCTAGGAATGATGTATGGACGGATAATAAATAGACTCATCTATTAACAAATGAACTAACATCATTTTTATACAATTGTAATAAGGGGGTTAGTGCCAGATTTGCCTCTCACTCAATCAGACTATCTGTCTTGGCTTTTTCTACAATGAGCCATGGCTTGATGCCCAGAACTATTTGATTTTAATTGGTGGTAATACATTCAGTTCGTTAAGCTGAAATTTTGACGGTTTTATGTGATATTTTTGGAAGTTTAATGAAAGCAAAAGACCGTAATAACAAACCCCGTCGTAGTCGTCTTCAGAGATTGCTTTTATCCACTTTAGTTTATTTAACATTTTTTAACATCTGAATAACTCATAAGAATTTTAGTTAGATTGAAAATTCTAATTATAAAAGATGATCATTATCATTATTAATGATGATTATAATTATTTTTTGTTACCTTCGTACTAAAATGGTATATAACAACAGGTTTTACCTCTAGAATGCTTGTAATACCTAAACATTGTAGTCGGTTTTGCAATTATTGTACTACAATTTGCCAATAAGTTTTTGTTGTATGTTTTCTTGGAATGCAAATAACAGCAAATAGTTGATTACCATTAGCGGTGATCGAGTTCGGAAACACAACCCAAAACATTGTTGCCATACAGAATTACTGTTTTTAGTATTTGGGTATTCATTCCCGCAATAATTTGGCGAATTTTTTTATGTAGCCCATGACCCTTGACTTTCCGTATATGAACCCCTCTTGCTCCCACCCTAGAAAAATGCTGGAGGTACGCCCCTGTAGATCAGTATGTGGTCAAAGCTATTTTGACTATCCCCTGAGTTCCTGGCCCTAGTTCAGTATCTGACCCTCCCAATATAGATATTTTCTATCCTTTAAGTGGTCCTAATTCAACAGGTGTGGCCTTTTTCCAATTCTTAACTGTAATTAGAAGCTCTATTTTATATGAATTAGAACCCTGCATCCTTAAATAGTTTAAGTTTGACATTTTTTATTATAAGTGCGAGTGAATATTATTAGTGGGAAATTTAGGGCTTGGGTATTGTCTAAATTTTGTACAAGGATTTTGAAACCTGTGCTGTGTTGCTATTTTTTTTTCTTTGTGCAGAGCATCCTAGAATTCACTTTGGTGAAACACAGAGAGGAGGTTTTTTGTTTATTACAAGAATTTACACTATATTTACATCATTAATGTTTTACAGGTGTTGAATTACTCCGTAAGGATTTTAGTAATTTTAGCAGATACTAGTAATAGTTACAAATCAAAATTAACCATTACAGTAATCTGCTTCACACCAGAAATTGACAGCCAGAAGCTAACTGACACACAAAGAAAAGAAGTGAATAGAAGTGATAAAATGAAATAATGTTTTTAAGAATTTCAAAATTATTTGTTGCTAAATGTTTATTTATAGTGCACCACAAAGTCTTTTTGCCAAAAGAGGGAAAGAAGGATCTGTTTAATACAAAGGATTACACCATATTTCGCACCATAAGTGTTTAACTCGTGTTCCATTGCCGCAAAGGGATTTTAGTAATTTTAGTAGAAACTATTAAAAAAAAGTAGTACGATACTAGTCTTTTAAAAATCAACTTTTAAAAATTACGTAGAAGCACTTGAAAGTCGAAGTCTAATAATGTGTGCTGCAAACACTGACAGCACAAAGAAGAAAAGTGAATAGAAGGGATAAAATGAAATAATGCTTTTAAGAATTTCAAAATAACTTGTTGCTAAATGTCTTTTTGTAGTGCACCTCCAAGTCTTTTTGCAAAAAGAGGGAAAGGAGGATATGTGTAATACAAAAGATTACACCATATTTGACATCATAAGTGTTTAACTCGTGTTCCATTGTTGCAAAAGGGATTTTAGTAATTTTAGTAGAAGCTAGTAAAAACAGTAGTACAATACTAGTCTTTTACAAATCAACTTCCAAAAATTAACTAGAAGCACTGCAAAATCAAAGTCTAATAATGTGTGCTGCAAACACTGACAGCACAAAGAAGAAAAGTGAATAGAAAGGATAAAATGAAATAATGTTTTTAAGAATGAGTATAGATAGTAGTAAAATACTGATTTATTACAAATCAAATATAAAAAATAATAACCAGCGGAATACCAAAAACTAAGCTTGCAAGTGTGTGCGACTAAACAATGACACCATAAAGAAAAAGAAATGATTAGATTAAATAAAATGAAATAAAGTTTTTAAGAATTAAATATAACTTGCTACTAAAAATATTTGTTTATCTCTTTTCATCCTAAATGTCTCTTTTAGAATTTAAATGTCTCTTTTTAGTAGCACAGTAATCTAGCACAAATCAAATGTCAAAGACATTCAGCAGCGCGTTAAAATCTTGCAAGGATGTGCAATAAAATAGGCACAAGGAAAAAGAGAATTAAATAAAATGAAATTAAGTTTTTCAAAGAATTAGGGGCTGGATTTCTGTACCAAGCTAAATTATATGCAGTCGTAACGTGATTTCATTTTTTTGAAATGAAGCTGGAGGTGGGTTATATGCAGCCGCAACGTGATTCACGTTACGTATACGTAACGTGAGGTTTGTTGAGCCAAAGCGACAAAGAAGTCTTTTCCCTTTTTATTCAACAACATCAATGAATAAAACAGTAATCGATCGTTGCGTTTTCATTTACGCAGATTTACGGTATAATGATAATAATACTAATAATAAAACGATTTTATTTTGAAACGCTTTACACGGTCATGCTGATCAGCGGTAGCTCTTGTCATAAAAAAAACTAAACATATAAAATGACATATATAATGAGGTTATAATGTTTCAGTTTTCTGAAGTGGCTTTAGAGTTTTTTTTGTTTTTTTTTTTACTGAATATTCTAAATTAACTTTGTTTTGGAAAAGTGGCTTTACGGATGTCTTGTTTTCGTTACCTGAATTTAAGGGATTTTTCGAATTCCCCCCCTCCCCCAATTATCATGGTTTTATTTTCAGTAAAATGGTTTTACGAATACCTTGCTCTTCGTGAGGTTATAATGTTTCAGTTTTCTGAAGTGGCTTTAGAGTTTTTTTTTTTTTTTTACTGAATATCCTAAATTCACTTTGTTTTGGAAAACTGGCTTTACGGATGTCTTGTTTTCGTTACACGAATTTAAGGAATTTTTCGAATTTCCCCCCCCTCCTCCCCCAATTATCATGGTTTTATTTTCAGTAAAATGGCTTTACCAATACCTTGCTCTTCGTGAGGTTATAATGCTTCAGTTTTCTGAAGTGGCTTTAGAGTTTGTTTGTTTTTTTGTTTCTTTTTGAATATCCTAAATTAACTTTGTTTTGGAAAAGTGGCTTTACGGATGTCTTGTTTTCGTTACCTGACTTTAAGGGATTTTTCGAATTCCATGGTCTTATTTTCAGTAAAATGGCTTTACGAATATCTTGCTCTTCGTTGACCAAATCTCTAGAATTTTCTTGATTTTTTTTTCATCTAAATTTTAATTTTTTTTTTCAGTTTGGTAAAGTCACTGGATACCTTTGTTTTTTGCTACCTGAATTTAAGATGTTCTTTAATTTTTTCATCGAGATTAAAAAAAAATTTCAGTAGGGTGAAGGGGCTATAGGAATATTTATATACCTAAATTTACATTGTTTTCAGTTTGGTAAAGTGGCTGGATACCTTGTTTTTCGCAACCTGAATTTTAAGAAGTTCTTTAATTTTTTAATCTTTTAATTTTAATTTAATGTTTTCATCGAAATTCAAATTGTTTTCAGTTTGGTAAAGTGGCTGGATATCTTGTTTTTCGCTACCTGCATTTCAAGATGTTCTTTAATTTTTTCATCGAAATTCAAATTGTTTTCAGTAGGATGAAGGAGTTTTAAGAATAATTTGCTTTTCATTTCCTGAATTACGTGATTTTTTCACCTAAATTTACATTGTTTTCAGTTTGGTAAAGTCGCTGGATACCTTTGGTTTTTGCTACCTGAATTTAAGATGTTCTTTAATTTTTTCATCGAAATTCAAATTTTTTTCAGTATGGTGAAGGGGTTATAGGAATATTTTGTTTTTCATTTCCTGATATTTTTTTTGCCTGAATTTCGAGAAGTATTTAGTTTACTTCAATTTTAGTGCGAAGACTCCAGTTAGCCGTGTTCTAAGTAAATCTGTAGGAACTCCATCATCAGAGCTACGAGCCCAAATGCGTAGTCTTATTTGTCGTATTAAATCTATACAAGAAGAGTATTCGCTCCTTGAAAACCATTATGAAGAGCTCAATAAAGATTACAAAGAGCTCCAAGAATTTACCAAGTTTGAAAAGGATTTTGGAGTCAGAGACAAGTGGGAGAAACAGCAGAAATCGAAGATAAAGGATCAGGTTAGATTTTTTTTTCATTTTTAATATAAATTTGAGCTTGCAATCAAATTGCATTTTTATGGCACTTGATATTAACCAAGTGACATATAGCAATCGCAAACTCTGTCGGTCTGTCTGTCTGTCTGTCTCGGTTTTGCTACTTCAGGCACTTCCAGGCAAGCTAGGACGATGAAACTTCGCAGGCGTACCAGGGACCGGACCATATTAAATTAGAAATAGTCTTTTTACCGATTTGACCATCTGGGGGGGGGGGGGGGAGTGGGGGCCGGATAATTTGGAAAAAATAGAAAAAATGAGGTATTTTTAACCTACGAATGAGTGATCGGATCTTAATGAAATTTGAAGTTTGGAAGGATATCGTGTCTCAGAGCTCTTATTTTAAATCCCGACTGGATCCGGTGACATTGGGGGGAACTGGGGGGGGACCTAAAATCTTGGAAAACGCTTAGAGTGGAGGGATCGGGATGAAACTTGGTGGGAAAAATAAGCACATGTCCAAGATACATGATTGACATAACCAGGACGGATCTGCTCTCTTTGGGGGAGTTGGGGGGGGGGTTAATTCTGAAAAATTAGAAAAATGAGGTATTTTTAACTTACGAAGGAGTGATCGGATCTTAAAGAAAATTGAAGTTTGGAAGGATATCGGGTCTCAGAGCTCTTATTTTAAATTCCGACTGGATCCGGTGACATTGGGGGGGATTGAGGGGGGGAACCTAAAATCTTGGAAAACGCTTAGAGTGGAGGGATCAGGATGAAACTTAGATAACTTCGAAGACCACACTGCCTTTCCATGACGAAAGTAAAACAGTTCAAAATAGGGATGATACCTTTTTATTGACAGTGAAATATAAAATTATTTAACTGGATATTTCGAACACATATACAGTGTTCATCATCAGCAGTAAAACTAAAAGACATGAATAAAAATAAACAGAATTTATACCTAATAAACTTAGGAAGATATCTTTCTTAGAAAAGAAAGATATCTTTTGTTCTCTACCATATGTTCCAGGTTTGAGTGAAAAACTTAAAAGAATTTTACAAAATAATGGTTTAAAGGTAGCTTTAAGAGGTAGTAATACTTTGGCAAGTTTTTTAAATTCTGGAAAGGATCGGACTTCCGTGGAGCAACAAAGCGGGGTTTATAAAATTCCATGTACTTGTGGAAGCTCTTATGTGGGACGTACTAACCAGAATTTAAGAACGAGATTGCTACAACATCATAATTCCATTTCATCGTCTTTAAAGCAAAATACCAAACCTGAAGATTTCACGTCGGCCCTCGCGGAGCATATCTTTAATTTTCCAAATCATTTTATTTTGTTTGAAAATGTTTCTTTGATTTCTAGGGACCAAGGTTCAAAGCAAACTTTCAGGGAAACAATCGAAATTAAAAAAATTCTATTCAAGAATAATTCGATAAACAGAGATACAGGTGAATTTGGATTGAACTCAATTTATGATAATTTACTGAGGTCAAATAAAGTAAATATCACTTCACCTAAGAGCTATGACCTCTGTCCACGTAATACGTCAGTTAAATCTAATGAACCGGAACCGAAAAGGTCAAGGAGATTTGCCTCGGCTGTTGCATTGAAAAAAATAAGAGCAATAAACTATATGTAATTAGTTTATTAGGTATAAATTCTGTTTATTTTTATTCATATCTTTTAGTTTTACTGCTGATGATGAACACGGTATATGTGTTCGAAATATCCAGTTAAATAATTTTATATTTCACTGTCAATAAAAAGGTATCATCCCTATTTTGAACTATTTTACTTTCAGGATGAAACTTGGTGGGAAAAATAAGCACAAGTACTAGATACGTGATTGACATAACCAGGACGGATCTGCTGTCTTTGGGGGAGTGGGGGGAGGAGGATTAATTCTGAAAAATTAGAAAAATGAGCTATTTTTAACTTACGAAGGAGTGATTGGATCTTAATGAAATTTGATGTTTGGAAGGATATCATGTCTCAGAGCTTTTATATTAAATTTCAACCTTATCCAGTGAAGGGGATGTTGGGGGGGGTGGAATTTAAACTCTTGGAAAATGCTTAGAGTGGAGGGATTGGGATGAAACTTGGTGGAAAAAATAAAAACAAGTCCTAGATACGGGATTGACATAACCGGAACGGATCTGTTATCTTTGGGGGAGATGGGGGGGGCGTTATTTTAAAAATTTAGAAAAAATGAGTTATTTTTAACTTGCGAAAGAGTGATCATATCTTAATGAAATTTCATATTTAGAAGGACCTCAAAACTTATATCTCTTATTTTTTATCCCGACCGGTTCCAGTCATTAGGGGGGGGGGGGACGAAAATCTAGGAAAACGCTTAAAGCGGAGAGATCAGGATGAAACTTGGTGAAAGAATAAGCACAAGTCCAAGATAGGTGACTTATATAACCGAACCGGATCCGCTCTCTTTGGTGGAGTTGGGGTGGGGGAGTAATTCGGAAAAATTAGAAAAAATGAGGTATTTTTAACTTACGAATGGATGATCAGATCTTAATGAAATTTGATATCTAGAAGGATCTTGTGCTTTAAAACTCTCATTTTAAATCCCGACCAGATCCGGTGACATTGAAGGGAGTTGGAGGGAGAAGCCAGAATTCTTGGAAAACGTGAAATCGAGGTATCTTACGAATGGGTGATCGGATCTCAATGAAACTTGATATATAGAAGAATCTTATGTCTCAGATGCTCCATTTTCAATTCGAATCGGATCCGGGGACATAGAGGTTGGAGAGGGGAAACAGAAATCTTGGAAACCGGAAATCTTGGAAAACGCTTAGAGTGGAGATATCGGGATGAAACTTGATGGGAAGAATAAGCATAAGTTATAGATACGAGATTGACATAATTGGTATGGATCCATTCTCTTTGGGGCGCTGGGGGCTGTTAATTTGGAACAGTTAGAAAAATTGAGGTATTTTTAACTTTAGATCGGGTGACCGGATCTTAATGAAATTTGATATTTAGAAGGAACTCATGTCTCAGAGCTCTTATTTCAAATCCCGACCAGATCTGTTAACATTGTGTGAGCTGGAGGGGGAATCCAGAAATCTTGGAAAATGCTTATTAGGGTTGTAGATACGTGACTGACGTAACCGGACTGGATCCGCTCTCTTTGAGGGAGTTAGATGGTGGGGTTCAGTGCTTAGGTGAGTTTGGTGCTTCTGGACTTGCTAGGACGATGAAAATTGGTAGGCGTGTCAGGGAGCTGTACAAATTGACTTGATAATGCCATTTTCCCCGATTCGAGCATCTGGGGGGCTGAAGGGAGGGGAAAAATTCGAAAAATTGAGGTATTTTTAACTTGCAAGTGGGTGATCGGATCTTAATGAATTTTGATATTTAGAAAAACCTCGTGACTCAGAGCTCTTATTTTAAATCCCGACCGGCATTAAGCCTCTGATTTTCCTTTTAAAGCAATCTATTGATTCTTAGAATTTTGCTAGAGCTCATACCATATGAGCTCTTGGCTCTTCCAACCTCGGAACAAGTGCCATATGAGCTCTTAGCTCTTGTTAATATTTAAATCTACTTAATATTCCAAAAAATTTGCCAAGCTGTTTTGCTACAACACATTATTTTGAATAAACACGTCTTTTTTGATTTTTGTCCTGTGGTCTTCAGTAACATGTGTCAACCAGTTCCTCTATTTCCTTTCAGAATACTATTTTATCGCTCGTTATTAAGGAAAATTCTAAATTCATTCAAAGAAGTTTATATCGCCATTTTTCAAAGAACTTTAAACTACTTTCAGTTGAACTATTTTCAACTACTTCAAAGAATTGTACTTTTGGATTTTCCGCCGCATGCTTCAACTCCTGTAGAATTTTGAGAACATTGTATTAATTATAAATATAGAATTAATTATTTTTCCCATTTCTAGCTTGACTTGGCATCCGAGGAAATTCAAAGCCTAGAGAAAAATAATGATGATCTTGAGCAAGTTGTCAATGATCTTCAGCTCCAAATTGACTGGGAAAGGGAAAGAAACTCGAGGGTTATGACATCTCTTCAAGAGGAAACCATTAAGCCCTTGGTCACTGAGAACACAGACCTTAAGAAAACAATAAAAGAAGCCAAAGTCAAACTCACGATTCTTGAAAAAGAGAAAAATGACCAGTGTATTGGATTCGAGATCGTCAAACATAATATGGAGAGGCAAATCATGGAGCTACGTGCTTCCCTTGAAGAAGCTTGGGGATCATCTAAGTCTGAACAGGCACCTACAGGAAAAGAACTTCAGTTAAAGCTCGTATTATTACAGGAAGAACATAAGACTACAAATGAGAAGCTTTCGAACCAAGAATCTACCTACAAAACTGATATTGAGTCACTTAGAAATCAATTGAGTGTCAAAGAGTCTCAAATCCTTGAAGAAATTGCAGCTAGACAATCTGCAGAAGCCTTAACGAAGCAATTGCAGCTTGAACTTCAAGGATACACTGAGCGTATTTCATCTGCATCAAGAGGAACAAAGCGGATTAGCTGCTCTCCAATTCGTGAAGATACTTCTGTCAATAAAAGCCTAAAACAAGTACAGAAGAAGCTCAAGCTGGAAGACAGTTTTGACGAATCTACCCTTTCGAATTTAGGTAAGATTTCGGAATATGTATCGCATGTGCATGTGCATAGTGTGTGTGTGCATAATCATGAACGTCCGAAATTGGTGAATGGCCGAAATACTTTTTTATCTCCTTGGATTTAGTCAGCGTTGCCAGTCAACCTTTTCACTTTTATGCAAGGTTTGATGGTGACAGATTATTTTAGGTGGAGTTAGGTTAGGTTTTTAACCCATTTCTGAGATTTATAGCCTAATTTGACCTAACTTAACCTATCTTTATTTTTTACAATCAAACCTTGCATAAGACTGAAGAAGCTGACTTGCAAAGCTAATTGAATCCAAGGAGACGACAGGAATTTCGGACATTCACAGTAACATATATGTGCGTTGTAGACGAAGAATCCAATCATGTTGACTGTTAATATTACGTCATTATTGTTATTTGTTAAAAAAGAATTCGCAAACATTTATCAAGGGTTCTAGAGAATACTCATGAGGAACATTACTTCGCTTGGTTAAGCGTCTTTACTTGTTTTAGGAATGCTCTAAAGTAAAGACAATATATGCATTAGTTTGTTCGTGAATATCCAATATAGACCAACTAGTAGATATGATTTAATACAAGCATTTCTAATGCCTATATTTATAAAAAATCGCTTCTTTTGTTATGTTGAATTTATAGTTCTTCGGAAGTAAGTTTGTAACCTATTTATTAATGACTGGTGAATATATGCTACCCATTGATAATTTCCCCTTAAAAGCTAAAGGCCTCTTAGATACGTGCCACACACAGAAAATAATCTATTTTATTGTATTTATAGACATCAAGAGAGGGGGGGGGGAGCGAACCTTCCGTCGATTCAATCATGGAAAAAGTCAGCTTCATATTCTGCGTCTTCCGCTAGTAGGTGTTTTTTGAAGCACCAAGGACATCAAAATTAAAAAAATTTCTCCTCTGGACCTATCATAGGTCACTGGTTTCTTAAAATCCTGCCGAAAAATTGGCCTTTCTATTTTCTTTTCTTGATTCCCTCTTAGCTCTGTTCTTTTTCACTTCTTATTACTTCTCATATTCTTTTCTTAGTTCTCTTTCTACTGTTATGTACTTTTTTGCCTCTTTATACGTCCCATCTCCGCTTAATCAGTTAATAGGTTATTGTACATCTTTTCAACATAATTTAATTGGATTAACATTAATTCATAATGCCCAATAATTTGCCCCGTGTTTACATTGAGGAGTCTTCCAAACACTTTAATAGTGGTAAAACCTCTACAACATAATTAAATTAGATAAACACTAATTCATAATGCCCATTAATTTACCCCTTGTTTACACTGAGGAGTCTTCCAAACCCTTTAATAGTATTAAAACCTCCACTCCCAATCAAGTTTATCAAACAGTCTGTATTATGACTCAGCCACAGATGTTATTTCTTTTATTCTTAAGTGTTTTATTTTCACGCATCATAAATGAAACACGCATCCATTTATGATGCTAAATATTGGGCATGAGTATATACTGTTTTAAGGAAGCCCGTAAGTCTCAAGTTCCGCTAGAGTCCGTAAGTCTGAAGTCTGTAAGTCTCAGCGGTCCTCTGGGCGAGCTGACGAAAATTGGTAATATTTTGGAACTGTACAACCCAAAACCAGGACACACAATGAAAGCAACTCTTATTACTTGGGACTCTTAAGTGACTGTAAGTGAGACAAGGGGCGAAAAGATATATTTTAAGGAGAATTTAAAAAAAATGAGCCAAATTAGGCTACATTGTTAAATTGAGGGTAAATAGTGTGAAGAAATGAATAAGTTGCGAAAGGAACTGTATGAAGATTGTGGGTTTAACGATGGATGGCTTGCAAGTAGAGGGAGGGATGATTGTTTTGTGAGTGTGAAAAGATAAGGGCGATTTCTCAGTCTTGCAAAAAGGGGATTTTTGTAATTGATATGATGTTTTTGTTTACGTAGTGTCTATGTTTATGTAGTGTTTGTCAGTTTTGATTATGTTAATCAGAATTGAATTTCTCATTATATTTTAGAGCAATTTAGTTATTATGAATTATGTTATTTTTTTCAAATTCGGTTCCGTTTCTTAAAATCGGATCTCGTACCCAAAGGTTTTATTTTTTTTTTGTTTTTTGTCGATTTTTTCGTGCTTTTTATAGAAGGTGGAATAAAAAAAAAAATTCCAATCCATCCCGAAAAATACCGAAAAACTAAAATTCAAAAGGTTAAAAACATAATATAGGGAACTATGAAAAGATCTTAGTCAAACCACGTACCGGGCATCATTGAAGCCTGTTTTACATGTTTTTTTTTTTTTCATTCTTCGTCTGTGGGTCGTCAACCCTGAAGCCTTGTTCCTGAACACATGTCTAGATGATGTTTTGAGCGTTCGTGCGTATGTTTAATCTAGAAGATGTGTGGTAAGTCTTGCCAAGATACGTGGTAAAGCTTTTTGGTGAGTTTTTTTGTGTGTGCTGATAGGACAAAATGTCTATATTTTTGTATATCTACGTGGCTCTTGAGATCTCCATAAAAGTAGGTTTTTTGTACCCTCTTAGAGTCCCCCTCCCTCCCGTTATAGGGCATGCTGAAAATGTATTACGTTAAACTACTAAGGTGAAGTAAAAAGAAACTTCTTATTTTCTCATAAATATAGCCTTTGTATGGATTTACAAATATTGCATTACGTTTACATTGCTTTTTTTTCAGAGGGAGATAAGAACTTTGAACATTTTCCTTACAATGAGTTTGAACAATTAAAAGAAAAACTGGAAGCTCAAAATGAGCTCTTGAAGCAGCAAATTGAAGAAAGAGAAAAGGCAGAGAAATTGATTAAAGACTTGAACGAGGACCTAAGCCTTCAGAAAGCAGTTGAAACAGAGCTGAAGGAAACTCTTTGGAATGAGCTTGAGCAATTAAAAGAAGAACTGGAAGCTCAAAAGGAGCTCTCGAAGCAGAAAATTGAAGAAAGAGAAAAGGCAGAGAAATTGATTAATGACTTGAACGAGGACCTAAGCCTTCAGAAAGCAGTTGAAACAGAGCGGAAGGAAACTCTTTGCAGGGAGCTTGAGCAATTAAAGGAAGAACTGGAAGTTCAAAAGGAGCTCTCGAAGCAGAAAATTGAAGAAAGGGAAAAGGCAGAGAAATTGATCAAAGACTTGAACGAGAACCTAAGCCTTCAGAAAACAGTTGAAACAGAGCTGAAGGAAACTCTTTGCAGTGAGCTTGAGCAATTAAAAGAAGAACTGGTAGCTCAAAAGGAGCTCTTAAAGCAGCAAACTGAAGAAAGAGAAAAGGCAGAGAAATTGATTAAAGACTTGAACAAGGACCTAAGCTTTCAGAAAGCAGTTGAAACAAAGCTGAAGGAAACCCTGGAGACTGTTAGTGATGAATATGAAAAGCTTAGATCTGAAATCAAATCAAGAGAAGCTAGAATAGAGTTGATAACAAAAGCAAATAAAGAACTGAATGAAAATCTAAGAAACATGAAAGAAGATAACGAACATCGTGAAACCACTCAGGATAACCTTAGAACTGATATTGAGTTGTTTGACCAAGAAAAGCTGATATCTAAAAATAGGTTAAGTGTATTGGAAAAAGAGAAAAAGGAGCTTGAACAGACAATTGAGGGCTTAACTGAAGAAATGAAGATCTCAGAAAGTGAGAAGAATACTTTAAGGCTATCTTTGGAAAATTATCAGACTGAAGTCAAATGCTTGAAAGAAAGGGTTGATGATCATGCTTCAGTTGTTTCCAAAATGCAACAGGATTTAGACAAACATCAAAATGATAAACTAAATTTGGAGAAAAGAATTGATTCGCTTGAGTCTGAACTAAATAAGAGACAGAAAGAAATTGAAAATCTTCTCGAAAACCTTGAAATGGAAAAGAATGGTACACTGAGCCTGAAACAACTTTTAGAAACTGCTAATATTGAAAAGAAAGAGATTGAAGTGTCAATGGAGCAGCACATATTGAAATCTACACAGCTACAGCAAGATATAGATTCTCTTCTCTGCGAAAAATCAAACTTTGAGGCTAAATTGAAACTGCTTGAGGCAGAAGAAATTGAGAAGCAAAAAAAGATTGAAGCTTCATTAAAGGAGCTTGAAGTGGAGCGAGACCATGTATCAAAGCTCCAATTTGAGAAGAATGACACACTGGAAATAAAGAAAAGTTTAGAAACTATGTCCATAGAGAAGCAAACATTGGAAAAGTTGATTGAAGACCAAGATCTAGTTGTTTCAAGTCTAAAAAAAGATATTGACCTACTGCAATGCCAAAAGGAGCAATTAGAAAAAGAAAAGGGGGCGCTCCAGTGTGAGCAGAAAGAGACTCAAGAGAGAGTTGACCTACTGCAATGCCAAAAGGAGCAATTAGAAAAAGAAAAGGGGGAGCTCCAGTTTGAGCAGCAAGAGACTCAAAAGAGAGTTGAGCTTCTTCTTGAAGATCTTGAAATTGAAAGGACTGATTCGGGTGTTATTCGCCAGGAAATAGAAGAATTGCGATTAGAGATGGATAAAATGAAAGACGATCTTGCTGACAAGGAAATGCGGGCAAATAGAGAATCTCACCGGGGCACAGATGGTGAAGATAAATTAGAGGCAGTTACTGCTGAGCGGGATAGTTTGTTCACACAGCTATCTGGAATGATGCAGAAACTTCAGGTAAGATTTTTTTTGGTCACTGATTCTTAACCCAAGCTACTTGCAGTCCTGGGGATACAGTTGGGGAGCTAGTTGGAGCATGCAAAGATTAATTGGTACTAGATTGATTCTTAACCCTAGCCACTTGCAGTTTTGGGGATACAGTTGGTGAGCTAGTTGGAGTATGCAAAGAATAATTGGTACTAGATTGATTCTTAACCCAAGCTACTTGCAGTCCTGGGGATACAGTTGGTGAGCTAGTTGGAGCATGCAAAGAATGATTGGTACTGGATTGATTCTTAACCCTAGCCACTTGCAGTCCTGGGGATACAGTTGGTGAGCTAGTTGGGTTATGCAAAGAATGATTGGTACTGGACTGATTCTTAATCGAATTACTTGCAGTCCTGGGGATACAGTTGGTACTGGCCAACATTTTACCTATATTTGAGTGTGATTTGGGAGTTTGTTCTCCCCTCCCTTGGCCTCAAATGATTATCATGACCCGTTGGCTCTTCAGAGGAGTTTTCTATTGGCTTTTTAATTTATTTTAATATTTTTATTACGAGGCTTGCTTTTTAAAGAAATTTATTAAACTGAAAAGATGAAAAATTGTATTTAATTTTGGTTTTAATTGATTGGAAGTTAATAGCCCTCCTTTTTCATAGATAATTTTTTTTCCTTTTATTGAAATTTTGTAGTAAAGGTCACTGGCGTCAATTAGAAAAAAAAATGGGGAAGAGAATTTATTTTTCGATATCTAGAGGAACATTTTTTTTCAATTTTTCAATGAAAATAGTCAAAAAATTGTATTTTAACAAACAGAGGGGGGGGGGGGGTAACTGTCAACCCTGTTCCCCTCACCCTGCCAAATGACGCCCCTGGTAGAAGTTGGAATCTATTGTGGATATGAAAGCTGTGAAAGAATTTCTTCCTTAGCTCTAAAAATGATGTAAGTTAAAAACAAAATCAGCACTAATTAGCCATGAAACCACTATAAACATTGTAGTTTTTAATAGCTAAAATTTATTAGTTTTTTATCAATATATGACTTTATTAATACATGTTAATGTTAGAAATTGGGAATTGAGTTCACGGAAAGACTATAATATATATTTGAGTTGTGCCTAATTAAAGAGCATAATTTTCACTTATGCCTTCTGTTGTGTGTTTTACCGCAATTTTTTTTCGTAAGTATCTTTTATCGGTATCGAAGCTTGTATGCAAACGATGAGATTGGTTTGATAAAGGCAAGCTACTCAAAACTGTTTGGATGAAATGAAAAAAGAAAGAAAAAAAATCAAGTCGTATTTTTTATTATTAGTGTCTACAAATTTTTCACCAGCATCAAACTGAGGAAGCCAGAAAAAATTTGCTAAAATTTATTTCGGGAGGTGTTGGCACATTAGTAAACAATCACTAAAACTAGTGAATGAATAAAAATTAAACTAAAAAGTGCTACTCATATATTTGGAGGTACCCAGCTCTAAATGGGTGCCTGGAGAAATCTGGGGAAGGTCGGCAGGAAGGGTGTGCGAAAGCACAGGATGGTTGACCCCCAACCCTCATTGCACTTCCTGACTGAAGGACGACGAAACAGAGATCAGCACCGCCCGTTTGGACCTTAAGGGTATAGTGCCGTCTTACTTACTTACTTTACTCACTCATATTTCTAGTGTTAATGTATTTTATAAACGCCTTTTAACGGACTTTTCTCTGCTTTTTCAAAAAGCACTCCAAAAAATTTGGTAATTTGTGGGATTAGACCATTTAAGTAATTTTGGCATTAATAATTAGGCCAATGAGATAATTTTGTAATTTTGTGAGATTAGGCCAATGAGGTAATTTTGGCATTAATAATTAGGCCAATATTGTAATTTGGTAATTTTTTGGTATTAGGCCAATGAAAAAGCCTTTAAGAGGGGAGTAAGAGGGATAAGTCTTGATTAATTAAGTCACCATCGGGTAGCTTAACCACTTTGACGAGCTATCAATTTATAATAATTATATTATAAGCGTAATGTATATATTATAAGTGTAATTATAAATTTTAGCTGACCGAAATTAAAATACTCTTAGAAACAGATATAAATCATCACAAAATCTGGTAAAATTCGAGCAATCAGACACTTAAGCCGGGAAAAACGAACTATCTTTCTATCTGGTCTTTTCTATTATCAGTTCGTGGTATCCCCTGCTAAATAGTAACTGAAACTCTAAAAAACGGAATTTTGATACCAATATATACATCAAAAGAATTAGATTTTTATGCTAATTTTAAATATATAAGTTTCATCAATTTTAGTCTTACCCATCAGAAGTTACGATCCTGAGGAAATTTGTCTTATCTGAAAAAAAGGGGGAAACACCCCCTAGAAGTCATAGAATCTTGATAATTCTTCAAGAAGTGGCATTAAACTTAAAACGAACAGAAATTATTCCGTGTATGAAAGGGGCTGTCCCCTCCTCAACGCCCCGCTCTTTACGCTAAAGTTAGACTCATTCTCACAACTTTACATTTTAAAACAATAAAAAATTTTAGCTTAAAGAGCGGGGCGTTAAGGAGGGGACAGCCCCTTTCATATATAGAATAATTTCTGTTCGTTTTGAGTTTTAATGTCGCTTCTTGCTTTTAGTTCAAAAAACTTTTTAACTTTTTTTTAAATTTAATTTCTAGCAAAAGTTGACGCCAACCTTAATTACATAAGAAATTTAATACTCTCACGACACCAAAAAGGTTGAACAACAGTATTCTGAACTATGAGTAGTCGTCACGGCTATAGTAGAGTAACTCCTTACTTGTCCTATATTAAAAGTTTGTGTTTTTACATTATAATTAATTTATAACATTATAATTTGTAAAGTTATATTCAGTATATTTTACAATTATACTATGATTTCTTAACTAGTCTTTATCCGTTACATATTAGTCGCTGCAAGAAATCAAAGGCAAAGATGATGATATTTGTAATGAAAGGAGCAGGGGTAATCTTTCATCAACCCCTGCTAGAAGACCTCTTGGCCTATTCATGAAAGGGAAAGTAGAAGATACCTCTATGGCTGGTCTTGGTGTATCCTTCTTGGATGATGACAAAAGCTTTAGTGTCATTGAAGCAACGTCATTTTCAATTGGTAAGTTTTTTTTTTTTAGATTGTTCTCATAATTCTTTCTCTTTGCATGGGCCACTGGGGGACGGGGGTATCCTTCCCAAGTGAAGAATATAAATAATAATTTTCTATTAATTACACTGTTTTTAATTTGCGAAAATAAATCGGGTACCTCTGTGAAGTTGTTCTTTTTCTGTTTCTGACATAACGACTAATCTTGCATTTCGCTTCTGCTTGAGCCCGATATTGTTGAAGCAAGGCTTGTTTTCTCGTAGTGTTAAGGGAAGTGGTAAGGCGAATGCAGTTAAGTGGTAAGGCAATGCAGTTAAGTCGAATGATTGATTGATCGAACGGATGATAAATGTTATACCGAGTTTTTTTTTCTAAATGTTGGGTTTGCTTGCTAAATGTGTCGAATTTTTTTTTGTTGCAAAAAGCAAAAATAAGCCAAGCCCTGAATAGGCTGTGCAACTGGTAGTGATTTTAGCTAATTTTGAATCATATGATAGGCAGCGCAGTAGCGCTGTTTAATTAAAGAGCGATTTGGGCAGAATGTAATATTTATTTATATTTTGTTTGTTTGTTTGTTTAAACCAGGGCACTTCGTATCGAAGGAGCTGTCGTAGAAACTTTGAAAAGAACTTAGTCGATTGGAAATTGAAAGGGCTACTGTGCTTTTTGATAGTCGAAAGTGATTGGAGGGAGGGCAACTAACCCCCTCCCATCCCCACCGTATCCTCAAACACGTCCAATCAAAATTTTGAGATAGCCATTTGTTTCAACGTAGTTGAAAGTTCCTGAAAATATGTCTTAAAGGATGACAGCCCCCCCCCACCCCCACAGCTCTCAGGGCAAGGATTGTAAGTTATGCCCCGGGGGCACGTAAAGTTTATATAGAAAGGAGGGGACCTTTGGGTGGGTAATGAGAAGTTCTAGTGCCCTTTTTAAGATTCAGAGTTATAAAAGGGTGGGTACCCCGCCCTCCACACACACCTTTTATTTCTGCGAAGTACACTGATAGAAATTTTGAGATGGCGATTTGTTGTTGTTGAAACTTCGAAAAAGACTTATTCGATTTGAAATTGAAGGGGCTAGTGCCTCTTTTAACCGTCAAAAGAGATTGGAGGGCAGCTAGCCCCCCTCCCACGCCCACCATTTCCCCAAACCCATCTAATCAAAATTTTGAGACAGCTATTTTGTTCCGCGGTGCTAAAAGGTCTGGAAATTATGTCTCTGAGGATGACAACCCCTCAAAGTCCTCAGAGCAAGGGTTGTAAGTTATGCCCTTGGGGTATATAAATTTTTTTATAGAAAGGGTGGTTTTATGATCTTCGGAGGGGGCTCATTGAATTGGTAATCAGAAGCTCTAGTACCCTAGATTCAAAGTGATCGGAGGCCGTATACCCCACCCTCCCCCCTCCAACACCTCGTGTTTTCCCGAAATGCATCTGATAAAAATTTGAGATTACCATTTGTTGTCGTAGAAACTTCAAAAAAGGCTCATTCGATTTAAAATTGAAAACGTCTTTTTATACAGTCAAAAGTGATTAGAGGGCAACAAGCCCCCCCCGCCTCCCTCCAAGACTGTCAATTCCCAAAACACGTCTAATCAAAATTTGAGATAGCCATTTTGTTCAGCGTCGTTGAAAGGTCTAGAAATTATGTCTTTGAGGACGACTCCCCCCCCCACAGCCCTCAGCGCAAGTGTTGTAAGTTATGCCCCTAGGGCATATGAGGTTTTTTATGGAAATGGTGGTCGTATAAACTCCGGAGGGGCTTATTGGATTGAAAATCAGATGTTCTAGTTCACTTTTTAAGAGTCAAAGTGATCGGGGGTAGCCGCCCCAATATACGTCGTATTTTCTACAAATGCATATGGAACTGGTAGTTGTATAAATTTTGGATCGGATGGAGCTCATTTGATTGGAAATTGGAAGATTTAGAGCTCTTTTTTAAGAGTCAAACGTGAATCCAGGGCAATCAACCCTCCCCCATAAGTCTATCATTCCTTAAAACATTTCTGATCGAAATTTTAAGAGAGATGTTTTGTTCAGCCTTGTTGGAAGGTCTAGTAATTATGTCTTTGAGGATGTCAACCTCCCCACAGTCCTCAGGACAAGTGCTGTAAGTTAGGCAAATCATTTATTTTTTACACATTGTATATGTTATTGAGAAAGGTATGCAGGTTTGAATTTTACATTCCAAGAAGACGAAGATTTTCAGGTGAGCCTTTCAGAGAATGTTGAGGGGAGAATTGAACTAAATCAAAACCCGTTATGTTTATACGGATTGTCAAAAGGGTGCAATACAAGAATAACTGAGTATATTAATTTGGAAAATTCAGGAAATGATAAGGGAGGTGATAAAAAGGCAATATTTACATGCTGCCAATAGTACTACAACTACCACCAATACTACTACTACGCTACTCCAGTTACAGTATTATGGGGAGATTTGAACTAAATCAAAAGACGCTAAATGAATGGACATTGTCAAAATAGCATATCTCAAGATTTGATTTGGGAATTAAGTAGCAACTTTACGAGAATACTTAAAGGGGAAGATTATCTTACCAAAAGACAATATATGCACACTACCGTTACATTTACTACTACTACTATTGCTTATGTTGCAACTACTTGTACTTCTAAGAGCATTGAGATGAAACTTTCAAGAAATATATGAACATACAGGTTATCAAAAGGACATATCAGCAGTGTCATAGCAATGGATAGTTGTATTAAGTTGAAACTTCTAGGACTGTATGAGAGGGATCTTCTACTGGCCAAAAGGCGATATATTAATACTACTCCTGGTAGTAGTACTACCGCTATTCGATACCATAACTAGTAATATCAATATTACTACTGTGACTACTATTACAACTATGCCTAAAGGCATGGAGGTGAAATTTTCAAGAAAGTTTGAGGGGGGGAAATTAACTGAATCAAAGAACACGCCCTCTGCATGCAGATTGTCAAAAGGGTGTAACAGCAATATCTTAGGAATAGCTTTGTGTGTGAAGTTTAAATTAACATGACTTATTGTGGGGGATGTTGAACTAACCAAAATGCATCCTAATGCTACTGATTCTACTCATACTTCTGCTACTATCACTATTTTTACTACTTCTATTACTACTACTGCCACTAAAGCATATGCTACTGACAAATAATTCCACTGCTACTATTACTACTACTGCTGCTGTTACAACTAAGGATGTTAAGGTGAAAAATTCGTGATATATAGAAACTGGTTGGAACTAATTCGAAACATACTATGCCAACTATGACGCATCAGTAATGCTTCAGGAACGGTTGGTGGTATGCATTAAGCTGAAACTTTCAGCCTGTGTTGAAGGGGATGTTGAATAAATCAAAGGTGCTGCTGCTATGCGCATACTGCTACTAAGCCGAATGAAAAAAAAATTTTTTTTAATGTTTTCACTTATTTACTTACATAAATAAAAATTATCAAAACTTTAAGGAATAAATATCAGTTTGTGTCAATTAAACTAACAATCTAGGTTTTTTTTGTTTTGTTTTTTTTCAGTAAAGTGCAAATTATGTTCTGGTCTTGAGAAGGCATTAGGGTTATCAGCCCTACTCATGTTGGTTTTTGCTCGTTTTGAGTTCGACTTGGCTATTTATTGTAGTTTCTCTCCGTTTTGAGTTTCATTTATTTATTGATAGTGATTTTTGGTAGTTTTACGCTTGGAAGATTATTTGACTTTATTTCTGCTAATTTTTGGCTTTTTCGAGCTCTTTACTTTTCTTTGAAAAATTTGTTTTGTAAAAAAAAGTTTTTCAAATTAATTTTTGCAAGAACGGGACTCTTATCACTAATAATGATCTGAAGAAAAATGGGAAAAATTGGAGCTTCATTATACACTTCCTATTTATGAATAAAGCACCATTGAAATACGCAAAAAAAGAGCGGATGAGTACCTGTACTGGATAAAGCCCCCCCCCCCCTTTAAGAAGAGCATTATAATTAAATTTAACGACAGCACATCATGGTTTTCCCCAGAGCCCTACTTGTAAACTGAAGAGATAGGGAGGAAAGTAGTATAGTGGGAGTCTGAAGAATTCTCTGTCTGTTCGATATTTGAGAAATGGTAACCAATAATGGCATTTTTGGGTATTTGGCCCCCCCCCTCCTTTAAGAAAAATATTACGGTTTAATTCAGCCTTGACCAGTTACCGTCCTCAGCGAACAAGAAGAAACACTAAATAAGTACCATTAAAGCAACTCACGATGAAAAACTCCCCGGTACAAATCAAATTCAAATTAAAAGCCCAAACGTAGAGTCTTAGCGTATTAGTATCATGGAAGTTAAAAATATATTTTCAAATTCAGGTTTTTAGCTTGAATTTGTTTCTATATACGAGTTCATAATTTTACCTTTATTTTAGATTGCATAATCTAGTTTTTTATTAGATTAGTGTACAAAATCTTAGGTATGTATTCCCTATATCTCCATTAAAAGATGTATTATTGCTTAAATTCACTTTATTTCCATCGTTCTTCGGACAACTGCCTAATTTCATAGTGATTCCTTATTAAAGTAATTTCATTCAAAAGGAACAAAAAAGGGGGTGTTTCCAAAATCTGGCTGCTCATAGGTTATTCAGAAGGATTCAGAGTTTCAACTTAAATTCAGGACTTCCCTTGGTCTTTTAGACTTTTAGAAGTTTGGATGAATTCTACCGATGCCACTGCTTCCGCGGGTACATGGTACTGAAAACGCGTAAAATGGGTTTCTAGGCTGGAAACTTAAGACAGGTTCTCCAGTAGGCCTGGGACCGGTAGGCCAAATCACTTTTGAGGTCTGTCCTTGTGTCCTGGTATGATTCAAGATTAACAGGAGCAATATTTTTGTATATTTCGGGTTTTAAGATATCTTTTTCTGTATTGAGCATTCCGAGATTATGCTTGTTGGCTTTCCCAAGTGGTTGATTTTCCCATGCTGAGTAGATGGCTTTTCCTTGGTTATGTTTGTTGTGGATTGTGTTTTTAACGCCTTAAGTATTTTCGTTTTGTTAAAATTTTTGAAGTTCGATTTTGCTCGAGGTGGATTTTTCTTAGACCAAGTTTTGCATGCGCTATGTTTCTATTTAAAGATGCATAATTGAATTCGTTTTGTTTCTATCGCTTCAGGGACAATTTTGCTCAATTCCCTAGCGTTTCCCTTATGGTTCCATTCAAAAGGAGCAAAAAACGTTGGTTCCCAAAATCTGGTTGCTCAGAAGACACTCAAAAGATTCAGGGCTTCTGCTCAAATTCAGGACTTTTCTTGCCCTTTTAGTTGCTTTTCTAAGTTTCGATGAATTCCACCCATGTCTCAGGTTCTGTGGGCACATAGTACTTGATACGTTCCCTTTGACGATTAACCGGGGGCCGAGTAACTAAGACTCTTCTAAGATTATTCATCGTGATATTATTTGAGTCATTAGACTACAATAAATATAACGAACAATAATAGATAACGAACAAATAAATGAATAATAATAGTAAATAAACTGCGTGTAGAACTGACATGTCTTGAAGATGGTGCTTGAATGGTCCAATGATACTACTTGAATGAAAAATAAAAAGAATAGTAAAGCAGTACTGATCTAGTATCAATGATACTATGATGGGAGTGAAACCCAAGGCCCAAAATATTTTTAGAGGCTGCTCAAACTATTATATATGCCTATCTATCTTCTTCTTCTTGTTTGGATTAATTTGGAGACGCATCCGCATAATCTCATACACGGAATCAAATTTTGAGCCCTGCACTGTGCTTATACAGCCAGGTTTGAACTCAGGGTTTCGTATTACCAAGCTGAGATAAAACCCACTGTACCCCTACAGGACGCTATGTATGAATTTTATTAACCCTACTTTTTTCTATCTGAATAATGATGCCACCCTGTGAAGTTTTTTTTTTTTTTTTTTTTTTTTTTTTTTTTTTTTTTTTTTTTTAATGGAGGTTTAATCCCAGTTGGTAATTTTCTGTTTCACACTATTTTATATTCTCATTGGCTTAATTATAGTTAATTGTTGAAGCAACACACCTAACAAGATAAAATTTACTTACAATTAATTAAACATACATTGAATACATGGTAGTATTCCCCATAAGGCTCCTAAGCCTGTAAAGGAGGGGGAGATGTATGATTCAGATAAGCATTAAATAATAAAAAAAAGTTTATACAGATAAACATCACTCACCAAAAAAGGGGCGAAATAGAAGAACAAATTTAAATGCATTGAATAAATAAATTGACTTAATCAGTCCGACACCAAAAAAGAGAAAAAGAATAGCAAAGAAAAGAAGGAATTTAAAAATTCTAGGAAACCAAAAATGTTTTACAATTTTTTGGAATTGGCTAAAGGAGTGGCACTTTCGAGTGAATTCAGGCATCTTATTCCCTACAGCATTATTAACAATTATAAGAGTGAAAACCGACCGTACGCAGGGAATAAAAGGAATTCGAATGTAATTTGTATTATGAAAATGATAATTGTTTTATCCAAAGATAGAAGATGACGTACTGCACAGGGGCTGAGGGAGGTCACCTGGAAACATAAATAAGTAGAAGATGCTTCCTAAAGAATATTTAGTGACTCAAGAGCTAGTAAAGGGATAACTTGTGAACGATTTCATTCCTGAATGAGGTTTCTGACTTTATAATAAACCTGAGAAAGTGATTTTAAAAAGAGGGAAAAGTATGCTTAAGCTTTCTTAATTACATAAGACTTCTGTATCTCTTCATTTTAATCAAATCAGTGTCACTTTTGAGAGACAGTTTTTATCAATAAGAATGCTTACGAATCGGACGTATCAATCCTTAGATCTAGCCCCATTTGACAGGTGGATTTTAGATAACTGAGGAAAAACCTAAAAAACGTGTGAGAAAATAAAAAGAAACTTCAATTTTTGGGTAAATTTAGGGTAATATATTAACATCAAACCATTGAATTTAGAAAGAGAGAAAAAAAATGCTAGATTTGACATAAGATCTGATTCATTTGTTCCAAAACTACCGACGGCGTGGTCATCACAGAAAGAAGCACGTACGTCATCTGAAAGTGGCGAACTGTAGTTGCCATTGAGGATGTGAAAAGATGTAGGTGGTCCAGTCTACAGTAACTTATAGGTGTTTGTTTATATACCATATAAAACAGATTTTTGTATGAAATGAAAATACCACAGGCCCTGAAATTAATCCCTGGGGAACGCCATAATTTACTTCTAAGGGTGAGCAGAAAAGTGGTTCAAGAGAAACTACAATTCAAACAAGACATAACTAAAAAATAACATTTTCCCTTATAACAAAATTCGACAGCTTTGACCAAATATTTCACGGGCTAAGGAATAAAATGCTTTAGAAATGCCCTGGAACATTTTAGGAGAAATTAGTCTACAATCTAGCATAGATATATATATATATATATATATATATATATATATATATATATATATATATATATATATATATATATATATATATATATATATATATATATATACTAGCTGTTGGGGTGGCGCTTCGCGCCACCCCAACACCTAGTTGGTGGGGGCGCTTCGTGCCCCCCAAGCCCCCCCGCGCGCGTAAGTCGTTACGCGCCATATTAGTTACGCGCCATTGTAGTTGTGTCCCTATGTCCCACCTGTGAATATAGATATATATATGTTTTTAACTACGTAAAACTTGCGAATATACAACATTCTTTGCTTTCCCATTGTCTGTGCATATAAATAGATTGTCAGGTTTACCGACTCTTGAACATGCAACATATAATGGTCCATGGGAAAACAATCCGTATTCAGATCTATACCTCATGATTCTAATGATTGCCCTTGAGCTTTGTTGATGGTGATTGCTAATCGAACATTCTCTGTTTCCCCATCGTCATTTATATATCCCCCTGTGCCCCCCGGCGTCCCCGTTGTAGTTGTGTCCCTGTGTCCCGGTCGTCATTTATATTCCCTGTGTCCCGGTCGTCATTTGTATTCCGGTGTCCCAGTCTGTATATACATTCGTTTTTGAAATGGTAAGTGATGAAATAAATTTTTGTATTTTTCCCCTTTTTTTCTTTTTAGTTTTTTTTTGGTTTTTACATTTTTTTAGTTTTTTTAGTTTTTTTTCTTTTTTCTTTTTAGTTTTTTTTTATTTTTATTTTTTAGTTTTGTTTTTCTCCTTTATTTTTCTTTTTGTTTCCTTTTTTTAGTTTTTTAACATGACGTCAGCCGACACAGAAACATGACGTCACCTGATCCACAGATCCACAGACAGACAACTTATTTTTATATATATAGATATATATATATATATATATATATAACGTCACACACATGCTTTGTTGAGTTCTTCATTAGGCAAAAAGACTGACAATTACGAAGAAAGTATTTAGAATTTAATATTTTTGTAAATATAAGTTGAGAATTTCCTTGTATAATACTGATAAAGCATTGAACATTTCTGAATGTACCGAATTAAACGGATTTAATTTTCTTATTTTGGAATTGATTTTGTTATTTAATTTTCAGCTGAAACATTATCATCTAATGAAATTGAAGTTGTTAAGAATCAGCTGGCTGTTCTCCAGGGTGTAATCAAAGAAGACCAAGAAAAATACAACCTAACAATCCAAGAGAAAGAAGAGATCATCCATACTCTCTCTGGTAAAATAGTCGACCTAGAAAAAAATCTCCTGGATTTGAAAAACCTTTTTGAAGAGTCAAAATCACAAATTAAGGTTTTGGAAAGTGACACCCAAACCATTTCCCATGAAAAGGACGTTTTGGAAAAGCAATTGAGTGAGACAACAAGTTTAGTTGTTGAAATTTCAGAGGAGATCAAAAACACAAAAACATCATCAGAATCATCAACCAAGTTAGCTCAAGATCGTCTTACAGAGATTGAAAATCTTAAGAAAGAGATTGCCTTAACTCATTGTCAATTTGAAGAAACAGTAGAATTGAAAGAAAGAATTAATACTCTTCAAGAAGAATTAAAATCAGCTAAAGAAGCCAGTGATGCTGTGATGTGTCCAGTTGCTGATTACGAAACCAAGATCAAAGAATTACAACAAGAAAAAGAAATGAGTGAAGAATACAAGAAAATAATCCAAGAGAAAGAAGATGCCATCTATAATCTCTCTAGCAAGTTAGCCGACTCTGAAAAAAATCTCCTGGATTCCAAGAACCATTATGAAGAGTCAAAATCACAAATTGAGGTCTTGGAAAGTGACATCAAAATCATTTCCCATGAAAAGGACGTTTTGGAAAAGCATTTGAACGAGAAAACAAGATTATTTGTTGAAATATCAGAGGAGATCAAACATACAAAAATATCATCAGAGTCATTAACCAAGCTAGCTGAAGATCGCCTTACAGAGATAGAAAAACTTAAAAAAGAGATTGCCCTAACTCATTGTCATTTTGAAGAAACAAAAGATTTGAAAGAGAGAATTAATACGCTTAAGGAGGAATTAGTATCAGCTAAAGAAGCCAGTGATACTGCGATGTGTCTAGTTGCTGACTATGAAACTGAGATTGAAGAAGTTAAACAGAGTTATGAAAAAGAAATGAGTGAAAAAACATCACGAATTAATCTCTTGGAAGACCTGACCGAAAAACTCGAAGATGAAGTTAAATCTTACACTGAAAAACTTATTTCCAAGAATGAAGAGGTTAAGTGTCTTCAACTGTCTTTGGAGTCATTAAAGAGGACGAACGAGAGTAACCAATCGGCGATGGAAGAAGTGACTGAATTGCAGTCAAAATTGAACGAACGCACATCTTATATAAAGGTCCTAGAAGTGAACATTAATGCACTTCAATCAAAACTTGATGAGGCTTATTCTGATAAGGATGTCGCTACTAAAAATCATCAACAAATAATAGAAGAAGAGCAAGAAAAGAGTAGGGAAGCTATGACGAAGATTGCGGAATTGGAAGGGTATGTTTCTAGCCTCCAAACTGAGATCAGAGATTTAGGTATACACAAAGAAGGCCTTGAAGAAGAACTTAAAACACTACGTGACAATCTGAACGAAAAAGAAGGCTTGATTAATGAGCAGAAAAAGCTTTTGGCTAGCTTGAATGGACATATTAGTGAGTTGGAAGCTAACCAGACTGTATTGAATGAACAAGTTAGAGAAATCGAGTTGTTGAAGAACAGTTTAAACGAGACTGCTGCACAACTTAGTGAAGCCCGAGCTAATATCAAAGATGATGTTAAAAATGAAGAGCCAAAAATATGTTTAGCTAACCTTAAAAATGAAGTGGTCATGTTCAAAGCCAACAGCCAGACTCTGCAAGAAGAAAATGAACAGCTACTCGCTTCGGTTCAAGAAAAACAAAAATTGTCTGATGATCAGAAAGAATCAATTAACCATTTAAAAATACAAATTTCGGACATGGAAGGCCAACTTCAAATACAAATATCCTCTGCTGAAAATGAAAAACTAAATGAAGCCATTTCTAAAGGGAATGAAGAGATTCTGTCATTACGTAAAGAACTAACAGCCATCCAGGATGAGAAAGAACAAGAATTGCTGCGTTTTGTTGAGTGTGAAAAAGACTTTCAGATGAAACTAGACGCAAAAATTGCTGAAGCTGAGTCATTGCAGGTTAAAATTGGAGAACTTGCCGTTAAAAATTGTCAATTTCAAGAGTTGACCAAGACCCTTGAAGAAACAACAACCCTCTATAAAGCCCTTCAGGATGATAAAATTGAACTAATTATGGAAGTTGAGAAGCTTCAGTCTAAGCTGACTGAATCAAATTCTAGTGCTATTGAAATGAGAAAAACTATTGAAGAAAAATTGGCTGTGATTACGTTACTTTCAGAGGAGAGAAAAATGTTAGCAACTGAAAACGATCAGCTTAAAAGTCAAATTAGTGATAAGACTTCCATCGTGGAGCAACTGAAAAAGGCATTAGAAGAAACAAGAAATGAATTGATAACTGTTGAGTCAGACATGAGTTCAAAATTAAAAGAATTCGAAAATCTATCTCGCCATCATGCCGATGAGATTAATAAAAAGGAAAATGAATTAGCTCAAGTTACAAAAGAAAAAGAAGTAGTGGAAGACCTGCTAGCAAGAACCAAAGAAGAAATTCAACTACTAAAATCTAGTCAAGATCTTTTTGCCAGCCAAAATGATGCAGTCCGCGAAGTTAAAGAGCAGCTTTTAGAAAAAGAAAAAGAATTGGCAAATTTACAAAAAGAGCATGACGCACTCCGCTTGTCCCACTCAAACCTTGAAGCTGAAGTCACCACTTTCCGGCAATCGTCAAATTCAGCTGAAGAAATCATAAGCAATCAAAGCAAAGACATTGCCGACTTAAAACTGAAAATGGCTGAGTTTGACCAAGTTCAGGATCTGTTAACTGACTCTGCTCTTAAGATTACTGAATTAGAGGAGAAAATGACAACGGTGGCAAATACTGAATACGAATTGAAACATCTCAGGAATGAATATGCTACATTAGAGGTTCGTTTTTTTTCTTATCTCTTGTCTCGATATGTTCTGGCAACTGCACTGCAATGTGGGCTCAGGATCCTGTTTGATGTAGATATCATTATTTTTTTCATACTTTCTATTTAATTGCAGTTTTATGTTAGTTTATTTCTCTTTTTGTAATTTTGGGCCCTCCTTTCTGGGATTACGTTCCTGTCTACTTGCCAGACTAAGTCAAAGGTATAATATACCATTAAACGATTAATTTCTACCTATTTTAAAGATTATCGTAGTAACAAGCAGCTTTAGCTCAATGCATACTTGGTGACCGTTGCTTCCGTGTCTCGTGATATCCTAGTCTCAGCTCTAAGATGTATCTTCTTATTCTTCCAAACTTTAATCGACTACAGAAATAACAATATATTGCCTTTGCTGTTTACTTTCTACATTGTGACTGTATCCACCAATTTTTCTATTAATGCTACCTAGCTAATTGAAACTACCCATTTGTTCAACTCAGCTAGGCACCGATTCATCCTCATTTCTCCCTTATTTGCAAAAAACCACCCCTTGCCTTGGTCACTTACTTTTTTTTATGTCAGATACGAGATGGGGCGGAAAACACATGATCCTGATGTAACTACAAGCTCCATCCTCACTAATAAAGCTACCTTTTTAACAGTGTTTTTACCTGTCCAGTTTGGCGAAGTACCTCTTCGTCTCATTTTCCCCCTAATGGTTAAAAAGATACCCTTTACCTTCGGTATTTACCTTTTATATCTTCACTGCATCCACCATCCTTACTGACAATGCCACCTATTTAAGTGAAGGTATCCCCTCGTTTGAATTCGGGTAATCACGTATTAATCCTGATTCTCTTTCATTTATAAAAGAAACACTATGCGTCTTGCCACTTTTCCACTTTTCTTTTTCCACTTTTCCACTTCCACTTTTTATATCTGCTGTATCCACTATCAATACTAATGATGCTGCCTATTCAAACAAAGCTATAATTTTCGACCAACTCTCATACGCTTGACTCTCGAAGCCTCTCAAATTCATTCATTTTGTCCCCACTTTCAGATCATTTGCTCTATCTGATGTTATTCTATTTTCTAAAAAAGAAAGATTGCATATGGTAAAGTAAATTAACAATTTGCTAATTTGCCGTCTTTTTTGCATATATTTAAGAGCATCAGTATTTCAGTTTTATGTTTTATGATATGTAAATTTAAGTGTTCTGTTAAATGAGTGACTTCATTATTGATAAACAAGCTGCTAACTTTGATTTTCTTGTTATTTATTTTCAAAGTTTGATTAATTTTGAATGATCCAAAAGGACCACAATAAAGGGGTAGGTTTGTACGTGTACTATGAAGTGGGGGAGTATGCGTGGAAGCATCAGAAAAAAGTAAATTATTGGAACATTTTAAGATACTGTGAAAAAACTTATGAATGTTGCTGTATTTTAGGGTATAGATCCGGGATTACTATCTTTTGCGCGGATTTTTATAGATATTCAATCCTTAACGTTGACGCATGTATTTATAGACACCATATATAGAAAAACACACAGAAACTGATGTCAACTACAAATCAGTTCCCCTTTGGGACCTACAGGGAATTACAACTTATCAAACTCCTAAATCTAAATTCGTGTTCTACCTTGCCTAGTATAAATGACCTATCTTGAGAAACTCGGATTTTGTGCATTGGGTATTTTCCTGAAGCCACCTAATTGAGCTGCTTTTGATTTTGCTTATATATGGGTCATTTTGAAGAGGGAAACTTTAAGGGGCCGAGTTAGTTCGGAAGTGTACTTTCAGGTACTAATTTTTTGCAATAATTATTTTAATATAGCCATCTACCATCCTAAGGTGCCCCTTACTTCGCCAATAATTTTCTCTGTTTTCCCAACCAGGTATGATTTTTTTTTTCTTTTTTTTCTTTTTCTTTTTTTTTAGTGGAGAATTAGATCGATTGCCCCGGTATGAAAAACGAATAAAAAATAAGTTCCGAATGGGTCTTCTGCGTGTTGCATTGCATTAGAACCGGCGAACCAAGCTCTATATTCCGAATGCTGTTTGAATACCAGTGACCGTTTCATCATTAAATGCAGGTCGTGACATAAAAAAAAAAATAAACGATTTCATTTTTTAAACGCCTTACACGGTCATGCCGATCAGAGGCAGTTCTTGTCATGTCGTTTTGAAACATTTATTTTGTCCAAATAAGTAATTAGTTTTGTTGGTGGTAATTTAGTTGCTCTTATTAAAGCTTTAAGATCTGCCAATGTTCTTTTTTCGAACATCTTGAATTTTTTTTGTCAATTAAATCTTTTTTTTCAGACTCAGAGAGAATCTGCTCTTTGCGCTCTAAAGGAGGCTAATCTAGCACTCGAGATTAAATCAAAAGTAGAAGAGCAATGTGCTGCTTATAAAGCTCGGCTGGACTCTGCCTGCAGTCAAATTCAAGAGCTGGAAAATCAGGTCAAGGTAAGGCTTCCTTGAAAAGTAGTAATACCCTCAAAACAAGTGGCACACCCTTTCTTATAAGAGACTATTGCTGTCATTATTTGCTGTTAGTAGTCACTAGCAGTAGAGCCTGTTGCTCGTCAGGATAAAAAAAAAAATTAAGTAAAAAAAGTAATGTGCACCCTTGTGAGCATCGAATACCTACTGACTGATCGTAAGAAATTCTCACTTCAGGTACTCGTTGTATAAAGTCATGCAATCGTTTCCAGAGCTTAAGATTGATAGTTAGGCGAGAGTTACCAACACAACCAATTTTACAGTCAGACGAATGTACCATGTATAATTTTTTTTTGAAAATGTGTGCAGTCAAATTCAAGAGCTGGAAAATTAGGGCAAGATGAGGGTTCCTGTTTTTTTAAGGACAGCTTCATAGTTGATGGTACAATCTTCCCTGCCATGGAACTACTGCTGGTAGAGTGTTTGCTTTTATTGACCACTAGGTAATTGAATCCGTAAGGACAATACATGTATACCTATGCATATATGACGTTCTGAATTTTTTTACCCTCACTAGCCCTATTGTATTGTCGTGCTTTTTTTGTGCTTTTTTTTTGTTTATTGACTAAAAATTGAATTTGGCCCATCTGGGCTTATGATAAAAATATTTCAGAAATAAATCCTGTGTTATGTGTAGTTCAAAGCCAGTGGCCGTATACACAAAACAAGAACACCAATACCCAACAAAATTAAGTCACTATCTTCTCCGCTTCCACACAATTCCCCCCTAAAAACATCCTAATGCATAAATTAGATCACTCAAGGTAGACCTCAAAATGCCTTGGAGCAACTTTATATCCCCTTGAAAAACAATGTTATTTATGAAATTTTGCTGCTATCAAATTCAAGTGATAGAATACAGTTGGATGAGGCTTCTGGATTATGGATCGATTGCACGTGACTTCGGTGACTATCTTGTACCATATGACTATTTAGTTACAATTAAAGAACCCTTTTAAGGTTAAAATACAATTCCCAAGGTTCCAGAAGTACTAATCACAGCGACAATGAAACCTGTTTGAATTAATGGAAACTTACACAACCCTTTATATGATGTAAAATTATGAAAAATCCAGTATTTCATTTTTGTTTAAAAACACCTGCTTATGCAGTTGTGTAATTTTTGGTAGAAGCGGCTGCCGAATTAAAAAGAAGAAAGGCGGAGTGAAAGGCAGCAAAAATTGAAAACTTGTGACACCGAACAGCATAAGAAGATCCAGCTTTTTTTTGAAGGTGGAGATTAAATTAAAAAGCAGAATTGAAAAGCAGCAAAAAATAGGCCCAAATATTGTGACTCCGAACAACTTAAGAAGATCCAATGCAAATCTGCACTTTGAAGGTGCAGGCTAAATTAAAAAAAAAACAAAATTGAAAGGCAGCATAAAATAAGCCTACAACTCGCGACACCGAATAGCTTAAGAAGATCCACCTTTTCCTTGAAGGTGCTGGTTAAACTAGGAAAAATTTCAGTATGCAGATGCAAAATCGATATTGACTTTTATTTTAATAAATTTTTGTATTATATTCTATTGGGTTTAATTATATTTAATTAAAATTTAATCAGTGACGAGGGGTTTATAACTTTTGCTTGTTGCAATGAGGAGTTGGCAACTTTTGCGAGTTGGTGTACCTAGTATTTATTTTAAGATCCTTACAGATTAACAACATTAGCGTTTAATCGAAGCGACGAAACAAAATCAAAGCGTTGCTCTCGCAGCACTTTATTTAGCGAAGCCGAACAAAGGTTGCGGTAACTCCAAACGTTGCCAATGCAACTTTGGTCTAGTTTTTGTTAATTATGTGTATAAGTTTTTAGAAAGTTGGAAAGCTTAAATCGGAATTAAATGTGCTTAACGAAGAAAAAGCCGGGCATGCAAATTCAAAATTGATACTGGCTTTAATTTTTATTAATTTGGTGTATAAACTTTCATGTAATTTTTCTTTATTTTGTGTGTAAACTTTCAGGGAGTTGAAAAGTTTAAATTGGAGTTGAATGTGCTTAACCAAGAAAAAGCCGAGCATGCAGATGCAAATCGATATTGGCTTTAATTTTTTTATTAATTTTGTGTGTAAACTTTCAGGGAGTTGAAAATCTTAAATCGGGATCAAATGACCTTAACCAGGAAATTCCGAGCATGCAGATTCAAAATTGATACTTGCTTTAACTTTTATTAATTTTGTGTGTCAACTTTCAAGGAATTGAAAAGCTTAGATCGGAATTAAATTACCTTAACCAGGAAAAATTCGACTATGCAGATGCAAAATCGATATTTACTTTAATTTTTGTTTATTATGGTATAATGTATATCATTTTTTAGAAAGTTGAAAAGGTGAAATCGCAGATAAATGTGCTTAACTTGGAAAAAGCCGAGCATGTAAATTCAAAATTGATGGCTTCATTGTCTTTAATTTTAAATATATATTGATCTTGTATATACACTTTTAGGGAGTTGAAAAGCTGAAATCGGAAGTAAATGAGCTTAAACTGGAAAAAGCCGAGCACGCTAATTCAATTGCAACCCTCAATAAAAATTTAGACGACTTTAAAGCTCGTTACACTAGCAGCATGAACGAGCACCAAACAGTATTGAAGGAGAAGATGGAGATAGGTACACAACTTGCTGAAGCTGAATACAAGCTCAGTGGCCTACAAGAAAAACTAATTTCATTAGAGAATCGACACGGACAACAAGTAAAAGAGAATAAGGAGCTCCTTGCAGAGCTCCAGAGTCTGAAAGCTGCTGTAAAAGACTTGGAATCAAGAGCACCAGTGTCCCAGCCAAACTTTGATGTGGAGTGGGTTCGCCAAGAAAATGCCCGCTTGACCAACCACTCAAGTCATTTGTCAGAGAAGTTAGATAGTGCTATTAAAGAAACGGAAAATTTAAGGCGCGTTATCAAAGAATCTAGCTCTGAAAAAGACGTTCTTTTAAAAGAGACTGATCAGTTGCGGCTCAAACTTCAGGAGCTAGAAACAGCCAGGAACACTGATCATGTTAAGGAGGAGCTAATGGAAAAATTGGAAGAATCTCAAAAAGAGGTCAGAAATTTTTTTTGTTATATACAAAAATCATAATTACTAAAAAAAAAAAAAAATCATGCTATATTAAAAAAAAAATCATGCTATATTGAAAAAAATTGTGGTATGAAAATAAAAGTAGATCTTGATATATAAGAGGATATTATGGCTTTGGCATTTGACGACATTTTGACATTTAAAAACTTCACCATTTGCTGTCAAAACTTTTGCCACTGGTATTATGGAGCTTTTGATTTTCATGAACATTAAAAATTTATCATGGGAAAATCACTTCGAATTGGTTACTATTTTGTTTTCCATATTTCGAGGTAGAATATTTTGCATATGTGTGAGCTAAATGTGAAAAAATTACATTACTAATAATTTTGGGACTAAGAAAATGGAGCAAAAAATTTTTAAAAATGAAGCTTTATTTGTCAAAATCTGACGAAAAAACAAATTACTTTTTGGGTACTACTTTCTGCTTCTTCAACCTCAGAATTATTATATTTCAGCTTTTAACTCGCATTTCATATTGGTGTTGTATTAAATTTTGATTATTATATCTCCAAATTGTATCTCCACGTTTTGAGAAAAATGAGCCCGAAGATAATTTAGAGCATCTAAGTTTAAGCTTCGATGTTTAGGTAGCTTATTTTACAAATTAAATTTATTTTGTTAAAATAGTTGGTTTATTCGCTTAATTTCTTTTACTTTTTATTTAAAATTCTTTTATTTTTTTATTTAATTTCTTTTAGTTTATTTTAAAGAGTAAATCAAACTATCATCCTTACTAGAAAATGAAAAGAAGAAACGAATTCTAAAAACTATTCTAATAGTATTTTATAAATTTAAGAATTAAAATTAAAGCTATAAAAATTTAAGATCATAAACTGTTCTTTGTGAGCCTGGATGGTTTTGCTCACCGAACCACCAGAAAACCTTAAATAATAATTTTCTTCTTAAGACTGGGTATTCGTTGCATTTTAAGTCTAAAAATGGACGTATTCGAGAAACTTAGGCGTTTGTCATGTGCTGACTTATTTAATTTTTTATTTGGGCGTTGTCATACGCTGACTTAGTTCATTTTTATGTTTGTTCACGATTTTCGAATGTTTTAATTCCTAGAATTGTGGAACTTTTTCTTGCAAAGATACAGGGCAGTGATTCTCAGTCTTTTTTATATCTTTTCTTATCCACTTATCTCTAAAGCCTCATGTCCCTTTGCGGTGATATGTAATTTGTTTATTCAAAAGCTAAATTCATCTAAAATCCTAATTTTTTAAGATTTTAATGAAAAGATCTTGATTAGCTATTGAATTTTTTATGAGTGTTAGAATAAACCCCTGAGAATCAAAAGTGTTTAGAACATTTGCATCAAAATCACAACTATTTACTTAAGTACAGTATTGTGTTCAGTTACTGAAGCAATTAACAAAAAAACTTGAACAATACCCCCTCCCTACGGGGGACCTGGAGGCATAAAACGATATCATTGTAATAATCATGTTCCAAAAACTTTAACTGGAGGTTTGCGATAGCACCTTCCGTATGACCATTCTCCAAGCCCCTTAATAAGCTAAATAATTATGGTCCTACTAACACCAATAGATTCAATAAGATACGAGCTATTATTCTGTTAGTAGAGGCCTGGACTTCAAATCAGAGTTTCATGTGTTTGATTCCTGCTTGGATATTTTTTTCAGTCATGGTTTTGTCCCTTCTACATGACTATTTTTTAGATAATTCACTACCTTTGTAAATGCGATGCGCAAACACCTATTTTTAAACTTATAAAAGTATTTTGATTCAAAAGGGAATAGAGGTCATGCAGTCCATGGCTTGCAACTAAATCCTTAGTAGATCACTAGATCCATACCCCAACCAGTGAAATAATATCGTCAAAATCCTGAGGGGTGGCAAAGTTGGAGCCAAATTTCCCAAATCAAGTAAAAATGACACAGAAAACTGAAAAATTAGCCATATTAAAAAGGTAAAGATGTACTGAAGAAAACTGACCTGTTTCTCTGGACGCTTAAATTATGCCGGCTTATCTTAGTTTTGACAATATTTTTGGAGAAGCTAAACTTCAGCTGAGGGAAAGCACACTGTATCTGTTGCAAGAAAGGCTTAAGATGATCTCAGGGTAAGGCAGCGTTGTGGAAGCATGCCACAACGTCGGCACACCTAACTAGTGACAAAGCCCAGATCTTAACACAAAGAATGTTATCTGTGAGATCTCACTTCCAACACAAATCAGTTGAAAATCGTTTGTTGGAGATTGAGAGTAAAATTGTATGCCTCCTTGTGGAAACTGATTTGCCTTACAGCCTATGAGACGATTTCACGAAGTTAGCAAAGTCATTACCAAGGCCAAGCCTACTCAGTAGACTTGCTGTGGGAAAACAAAAGTGACAAACGTGGTGCGTCAAGCACTTTGGCCACTTTTCAGGGATGACCTAGTGTGCATGTTAAAACAGTACTGCTTTTCTATAGTGGTGGATGAAACAACGGACATGTCTGCTGATAGATAGCTGGCGATTTATGTCAATTTTGCCGATGGTGGTTCAGAGATGAAAGTTGATATGCTCGATATATTCTTTTTCCCAGACAGTACTGCAGACGGGATATTTGACAAACTAAGTCAATGTTTGCATGCACTGGATAAGGAAAGCGTTGACTTACAGAACTGGGTCGGGTTTTGTGGAAACACAACTAACTCTATGATGGGCTGTTGCCATAGTTTGTCAACGCTCATCACAACCAAGTGTCCTTGGGTTGTGACAGTGAAGCGGTCATGCCATCTTTCCAATTTGTGTGCGAAATATGTCTGCAAAAACTGCCTAAAGGACCCAAGGATCTTTGTTGAACTGTATCTTCAAATTTTTGGCACACTGCCAAACGAATACATGCTTACAAGAAATTTCAAACGCTCACCCAAGTTTCTGAAAAGTTTGCCGATCTTACTCCTTCATGACGGTTTTTTTTTTTCAACAAACTTTAAGAGGCCTGTTGGAGCAACGAGACACCTTGATACTTTACTGGACGGATTTAGCAGTCAAAGACCAGTCGCATGGTAACGACCAGGTTTTATCGACGCTAAGGAATCCCTATAAGCGGATACTGATGGAGCTTGTAGATACGATCTTGAAATTTCAACGAATTCACTAAGCTTTTCCAGAGTGAGGTGCCCATTTTTTCAAGCCGGAAAAAGAAGTAATATCTGTATGTTTGTTGTTAAATAAAGAACTCAGGATATTCTGCATAAATTTCCTTGCTGCTTCCTACCTTCGGAACCAAAAAAATATCAAGGATGTAGACGTGGTCAACGAAGACAATTACCTTAAACTTGACCATGTGTATCTTAGTTTGAACACCAAAAGCCGCCTTTTGGATTTGATGTCTGATCCCTAATTCGCAGAAATGAAAGAAAAGGTGAAGAGTATGACCAAAAAATTGTTCAAAGAATCAATAGCAAAAATTCAGAAAAGTTTCCCGTTTGAAGGTGAAATATACAATTTTGTTGAACTTGTCAATCCGTCTTTCACTCTTTCAGGAGAAGTTAAAACCCTGCATCTTTTTTCGCATCCTTTGAACTTCCTTCGTTAAACAAAGCAAGCATTGAAAGGGATTGCCGAGAATTAGCTTTAGTTTGCCCCTCAGATGAAGCGGACTGTGAAAGTGTTGACCCAGTCTTTTCTGAAAATATGTCACAAGGGTAAAAACAGCCGTCCTGGCCGAATGGGTTGGTGCGCTGGATTCGGGATCCCTTGTCTGAGAGGACGCGGGTTCGAATACCAGTGTACCCAATTCTTCAGTTTGGGACGGGGGTCAGTGGTGTGACTCTGTAAGCTTAGTCAGAATCGACTCAGCTCTAAATGGGTACCCGGAGAAATCTGGGGAAGGTAAACAGGAAGGGTGTGCGAAAGCACAGGATGGCTGGCCCCCAACCTCCTATTGCACTTCCTGGCTGAAGGGCCAAGAAACGGAGATCAGCCCCGCCGGTACGGAATGTAAAGTCTAATGCCGTACCCTTTACCTTTTTTTTTACTGGACTTAGGCATTTTTCTGAAGAACTTCAAAATGTTTTGAAATCACCCTAGTCAAATTTCTTTTCTGTTTGCAATTTTCAATGTCGTAGTAGAAAGACTCTCTAGGTTCCTAAAATCGATAAACACTGAACAGTGCACCACTCTTCAGAAGAAGTTTGGATTAAAACGGAAAGGCGACCACAGCCACATGGTCGTTGACGATTCGCTTAAAAAGCGTTTTGAGCGGGTTAAATCTAACGCGACAGCTTCAGAATGCTAAAGCAGACATTTATTCTTTAGATTTGAAATATGAAGCGGTATTTTGAAGTGAATTCCACCCCTATACCCAAAAGTGTTTGAAATGTTTTTTGGTTTTATTACATTTAGCTTAGCTAGCCAGTATTTTATTTGATTTTATCCCTTTCTATTTCTCTGCTGGTTTTCCAATTAAAGTCATTTATCTTAGCCCTCAAATTCAAATCTTCAAATAATTTATGCATAAACTCCTTATTTTCTACTTATGTTTGAAACCGTTTCTACTTTCAATCTACTTATTTTTTGGGCTTGCCTACTTCTTTCTGGATCATACCGAGTGAAAACACTGCTGGGAGCTTACTTTTAGACAAATTCCCACGAAGCATCTGAATGTCTGATACCCGGTATCGAGGAGGAAAAACGCTTGGTCCTGCTGCAAGTAGTTGAAGTGTAGCGGTGAGGGACTTGTAAAATTAAACATTCTTCCCTTTACTGCGGTGATATAGAAGGGGGGGATGCCCCCCTAGATTTTGAAAAATAGCTTTTTGTAAACAGGCTGCAATCTTCATATTATGTTAATATTTGAAATTATTATGGCTTTAGGAAAAGCAATGGCCCCGAACCAGTGCAGGACAGGACCTATTACATGATCTCGAGTCTACACGAAGCGCTTACTTAAGCCTTTTTAGAAGCGGACAGCACGAAGTCCCTGAGACCTCCAGTTCAAATAAAGGCTTTTTGCAATCCTGGGCCCATCTTTATCACAGTATAGTTTTCGACACTTGGCAATGTTCTTCTACCATGCCTATGCCTCTATGGCTCTATGGCTCTACTATGCCTCTGCTTAAAAGTTAAAAATCAGACTTTTCTTTCGTCGTTTTTTTTTTTTTGTTATCTCCCATGGTAATTTTTGTTATAAATATTAATACTATGTACAGCTACTTAAAACAGAATTTCAATGAGGGCTGTTGGTTCCTGAAAGCCATGAAAACGGCTCCTACAAGCCAGGTCCAAAGCCATGAAAATGGTTACTACAAGTCAGGTCCAAAGCAATGGAAATGGTTCCTACAAACCAGGTCCAAAGCAATGGAAATGGTTCCTACAAGTCAGGTCCAAAGCCATGAAATGATTCCTACAAGCCAGGTCTCAAGCAATGGAAATGGTTCCTACAAGCCAGGTCCAAAGCCATGGAAATGAATCCTATAAGCCAGGTCTAAAGTTATGGAATCGGTTCTTACAATTCAGGTCTAAAGCCACGGAAATGATTCCTACAACCCAGGTCCAAAGCCTTGGAATCGGTTCGTACAAGCCAGATCCAAAGCCATGAAAATAACAACTGATCTGTTTTCTCCTCATTTGTCTTGTCCCAAATACTTGGCAAATACTCCTGACTGTGTGTGACTACCTATAAATAACAAAACATAAATCTTCGAGTAAAAATTAAAAATAAACACAAACGTTTGTGCAGGAAAGGTGCGAGGGGATTCCTTCTTTTATAGATTTTTTTGAGAACCACCGTTTTTTTGGTATTTTCGTAGAGAAAAATCGATAAAACAACGAAACTGCCCAACCTCCATAGATTGTAAAAAGATCACTTTTGCCTTCTCCCACTACAATTTTCTAAATTGACACCCCTAGTAGTGGTCTGAGTTTTCTCTAAGTTTCCCTCGCTTGTACTGGATTTCAGTAGCTAATGTTATCTTCCTATGGTGTAATGAGAAAATCTATCCGATTTTATCCAGGTTTGAGTTTGACAATTTTTTTTCATTTTTTTTTTTAAGGTTAGAAATTATTAAGATAGAAACCTGGATCAAACGAGATTGTGAAGGAAATAAAACAAATAAGGAAATTTTAATTTCTCTTGTGCGATTCTGAATAATGTAAAAAGATGATACTGGAGGCTGCTACTGAATCTCAGAGTATGCAGACTAAACCCAGGGTAAAACGAGGTGAATTGCTGCACCGCTTTATTGCATACGTTTTACTAATTAAATCTGTTTTTTCTTATTGATGAATGGGCAACTTTATTCCTGTTGTCACATCAAAGTTATTTACTGATTGAGACGAATTAAATTTTCGATTTACCATTTTCTTTTATTAATTTGATGTATTATTTCGTTGCATCAGTGTGGTTTTCATGACAGCTGTTTCAAATTGTCTTTTCCTCTCCCCCTCCTTCCGCTTTCTCTTCCATCTCCTTCCTCCCTATCTCTGTTGATATGTTCATTATTTCTTTCTCTTTCTTTTTATTTACTATATATCTCTTTTCAGCTTGAGGAAGCAAATGCAAAGGTTGTTAATCTTACGGCCCAAGTCAATTCCTTAGAAGATTTCTTGAAGAAGAATGAAAAAAGAGTTGAATTTGCCACATTCAGTGAATATAAAGCTGTAAAACATTGTCTTGGCGCCATAGGGGTGAGTCCTTTCTTATTTGTCTATAAAGCTCATGCTTCTGAAATAGTTTGTTTTAAAATAATAAACTATTAAAATAGCAATTTTGGTTATAATAACAATAAAACATACTATGAAAAATAATATATATATATATATATATATATATATATATATATATATATATATATATATATATATATATATATATATATATATATATATATATATATATATATATATATATATATATATATATATATATATATATATATAAATATATATATATATAAATATATATATATATATATATATATATATATATATATATATATATATATATATAAATTAATAAAATAAAATAAAAATAAATAAAAAACATAACATATAAACAATAATATAAAAAAATAAAATAATAATGTTTATTTTAAAATAACAATCACAAAAGAGGTATATGTAATAATATAATAAAAAACTGGTTTTACGCGTAGGTCCATATGAAATAGCTTTTACCTTTTTTTTTTATAGAAGTCAAGATAAGTGTCTTATCCTTTTTTACCTGATTTGATCTTAACCTGACGTGCACAAGGTTTTACGAGCCTGAGGTCTTGTACAAGACAACCCAATTTTTTAAAGATATCTCAAAGGAGCACATGTGTTCAAAGGAAAGGAGGATGTTTGGTATATATATGGGTTTATAAGTGTTATTTTGCTTTCTTAATTCTTTTCAGCCAGGGGTGCAATGATTGACGAATGCGAAGTCTGTAACTGTTGATAACAGCTAATTTTAAGCTAAATCTGTTGATCTTTTAAAATCAAAGAAGTTAAGTTAGAAGTGATGGGACACATTCTGTGTCGAAGTTAATCTTTTGAGATTATCTGTAATGTTCTCTCCAAAGAAGGGATAGGCTAGTGAAGCTTTTTTTTTAAACAGAATTAAACTGAAGTAAAAAGGCTTTTATCAGGAGGGGAGTCCTTTTTGCTGGACGACAGACAGGGGTGTCGAAATAAATGTTGTCACCTTAATTCTTTTTCAGTCAGTCATGTAGTGACTGACCAATATTAAGTGAGAAACCATTGCTCTAAACTAGTCAAATTTTATGCTATGGTCACAAGCGATAGGATGTACTATGAGTTGAAATCAATGTTTTGGAATTGTCTTTAGTGTTCTTTCCAAACACGGTTATAGCCACTGGTATTTTTTTTTCTTTTTTTGTTACTATATCTTACATCCCTTAATTCTATGACTATCTACCTTAGCCCTGCCCTAGGAATGACGTATGGACGGATGATAGATAGACTTGTATATATATATATATATATATATATATATATATATATATATATATATATATATATATATATATATATATATATATATATATATATATATATATATATATATATATATATATATATATATATATATATATATATATATATATATATATATATATATAAATTTTTGAAATTGTATTTTATTGTTTATTTATACTTTTTTTTTTTTTTTTTAGAAAACTGAAGTTATTCTACTTGAGCGATGTATGAAGAAAATGGAAAAAGAGCTAGAGCTTCTTAAAGTGCAAAAGAAGGAGCTTGAGAGTAAAGTCATGAAGAATGCTTCAATCGCAGAACATTACAAGAGCAAAGTCATTGAATACAGGTATTTTATATTTTTAAATTGATTTTATTTAATTTTATTCAATTTAGGTCTAATTTAATCTTACAACTTTTTTTGTTTATTGTGTTGATAGTAATTTTTCTTTTCCCTCCTCCTAAAGCTTTCCCTGATTCGCTTTTCCCTTTGCTTTAAGTCCAAGTGAAAATAAAATATGGCCCTCCCATGGAAAAATTGTTTATTTACGCTTTCATCTATTCACGTCTCGACTCAATGTTTATAATAGTTTATAAATAAGTAAATATAAATAATAATAAATATAAAATGTTTATAATAGTTCACAGTTTGGATAGAGTCTAGGATTGAATTGAACGCTCACCTACTCGGAGGATTAGTTGAATATGTAGCCATTAGTATGACTCTTAGCAACCAAACTTTAAGGATGAATGTCAAAAGGCTTTTCTTGTGAGGAAGGCGGTCTAAAATTGGAAAAAACAACAACAAAAAAACAAATGCATTGTGCTCCTACTGTCTTGGACTCTTTTTAAAAGAAATGTTAGGAGGGTTAGGTTGTGCTCTATGGAGATAAGATATTTATCTTAAAAATCACTTTCACAAGCCCGCGAAGGGCCGAATTCGGACTTTGGGGTTGAAAGTATCATAAGAAAACATGAAAACTGGCAAAATTGCAAACAAAAATAACAAAAAGAAAAATAAGAATGAATAATCACTCTTAAGTCACAAATTTAACTGTAAAAAGATAATGAAAAAGTCAAAAAGATGAAAACTTGTCAAACTAAGCTAAAATAAATATAATAATAATATAATAAAATTTTAAGCTAGAATATATAAATTAAAAGAAACATTAAAAAAAATAATTAAAAGAAACATAAAAAAAAAAGAAGATATGGTACCAAACTAAATGCAGGTTGTTCCGGAATAGGGTGGGAAAGGTCTTAAGGAGGGATTTAAAAGAAACTTGAACTTGATGGGAATAGAGTAAAGATCGAAATATTGGACAGAGAGGGAGGAGGAGGAGCTTGCGCAGCTTTTTTTTTTTTTTACCACGGTATATCACTGACTTGTATTGAACTATGAGTATGCTGGAAAAAATTATAGCTGAGAAATAAAAGTAGAAACGAAGCAGATTAGGGGGAGCCCTGATATCATTGGCTATTAAATAGATGCCTCGTTAGAATTTTTTCTGAATCATATGAATGTTAAATTGACCTAAAGAATATTGAAATGGACTAGGTTGTAACGTAAGTGACCTCAGACTGAAACTGTCCAATTGTTTGATTGCTTATCCCGAGAAAAAAATAATGCATATTTTCAGGAATCAGTACAGTATTGTTTTGTTTTAAAATATAAATGATTCGGCCAACTCCCTTCTTGCAAGTCTTGAAAGATTCTTTTGCTATCTTGGAAGTCAGCTTGAGTCTTGAGGGCCAGCCTAAACTAATTTTTTTCTAAGTGAGCTCAGGCTTGTAAGAGTAACTTGAGCCAAAATTTGTTTTCCTAATAGAATTTGATGAACTGGGACTCCTGAACTAAGACCCTGAACTAACAAACTGTCCAATTGTTTGGACATCCCGAACTTATCCCGAGAAAAATACAAATTTCACCCTTTTTATTTTTGAAATTATAAAGAATCTTGGAAAGCTAAACTAGCGAATTTTCATCTTTGCATGGGAAACTAAGATGCACAGTAAAAAATTTGTTTTTTTTTTAAAGGGCCTGAGAAACAAGAGTGACCTTCAGTGGAAGAGTGATCTTAGATAGATGTACCTTCTCCAATTTACGAATAAGGTCAATTTTTTTTTCATAATTTTTGTAATTTTAACAAAATGACCTCTGAAATACAGTACTTCCATAGATTATACTTCCCAATAACTGATGCTAGCCTTATGGGGAATAATCTTATTGTTAAAGATAGCCAAGGACAAGGCCAAACTGATTGAACTTTTATTTGACGATTTCGACGGTTTAGTCCATGTGCTTCAATAAATTTTAAATGTCTACATCTCTGGAGGCTTTGAAGACTGGATGAAAACATAGAAGTGGATCATTTACAGACTTTGAACAGCGTTTGAGTTGCACTCATAAAGGGGTGGATACTAGAGCTGTAATGCACACATTGGACTCTTTGAAGAGGGGTAACGAAATTTTATGTGTTGACATGAACGACATAGGCATTGTTGAACTTTTACTCTACCATTATAGGCTATTTCTTGGATACCACTCAAATCGTGAAAAGCGGAGATTTTTTAATGTGAATTCGTGAATATATAGGGCCAATCTTTTTTTTTATCTTGCTTCTTCGGCCTGTGATATGGTTCAGTTTATGTTTTCTAAAAGAAAAAGAGTGGTGAATAATGGTGTCGAGAAAGAGTATAGTTTCTATATCCCCTACAGCTTGGATGGTTATTTCAGGATTGGTGGGGACGGGACCGTCGTGTACACCCTTAATTCATTCCTAGATGGTTTGGTCCATGAGTACTGCTCGTACAAGTGTTGTATAAAAAATTGTTTATACAAAGGGAATCGACCTTGTGATTTATTTCGTGGCTTAGGTGGTTTGTGGGATGTTTCTTCTTTGCTCTATTTAAAATTCCCTTATTTTTTTAATTTTATTATTTATTATTTAGTTTGTGGGATGTTTCTTCTTTGCTCTAATTAAAATTTTCTTTTTATAATTTCATATTTTTATTATATAGTTTGTGGAATGTTTCTTCTTTGCTCTATTAAAATTCTCTTATTTTTATAATTTTATATTTTATTATTTATCATTTAGTTTGTGGGATGTTTGTTCTTTGCTCTATTTAAAATTCTTTTATTTTTATAATTTTATATTTCTATTATTTATTATTTAGTTTGTGGAATGTTTCTTCTTTGCTCTATT